>NW_024735011.1:547500-670000 GCF_018991925.1 Homarus americanus
CCCTCAGGTAATAGTTTCCTCGGACAAAACTAGCATCGGACAAAACTGGAGGGCGGCGGCTACTGCAAGACATATAAATGAAGTTCTACAAGCAATGGGGGAGGGGGGGCGGGGTAGATTTACTATATAGAAAATGGGGTTTAATTTGATCAAGACATGGGGGGTACTTAGACAGATTTACTATATAGAAAATGGGGTTTAATTAGGATCCGACAGGGGGTACTTAGACAGATTTACTATATAGAAAATGGGGTTTAATTAGGATCCGACAGGGGGGTACTAAAGTAGACATTTAATGAGATAGAAAACGGTGGTGGACGGAGGGGATACTTACATAGATCTGGTCACGCTTGTATCTGGTGTGAAGGTTGTGAAGGAGAGCATCGTCCGTGATGGGGTAGAGGGCGGCACAGTCCGGGCAGCCTACCTCACCCTCGAGGGAAGGCACGCCCGCACCCACGCCCACCAGGGACCCGGCAGAACCCACCCGCGACGCACTGCTAGAGCTGCAGGTAGAGCCGACCAAGTGGCCGACCACAGGGCCGCCCACCCCGCAGCCCATGCCGCCCACCGAACTCTGGGAGCAGAGCGACGACAGGCCGGAAGGGCGCCCACGGACGCTCATCTCCCGCCCACGCCCACTCACCACTGTAAGGGAGAGAGATGTGGGTGGTTAGTTGAGGCACATCCAAATAAAGAGACATAAGAGAGAGATAGAGAGATAAACATAATAAAGAGAGAGAGACAAAATAGAGAATGAGAGACAATGAGATAATGATAAAGCAAGAGAGAGAATATGGAAGAAAGAGAGAAAATGAGACAAACAATTCCAACACCGGAGAGAAAGTGAGAGAAAAAAAGAGATATTCATAATGGGTGAGAGAGAGAGAGAGAGAGAGAGAGAGAGAGAGAATTCGTAGGATTAGGTTAAGTTTGATTAGATTACATTAGAATAAATTAGGTTAATTTTGGTTAGGTTAGGTCAAGTTAATTTCGGATTTTTTTTTTGTTAGGTTGGCTTTGGCTGGGCTGGGGTTAGGTTAGGTTAGGTTAGATCATCAATAACATCCCAAACAACTCACATCAGCCAATTAGATAAGTAATCTGACCCGTAAATACCTTAATCGTTACCTCGTTCAGTGCGTTAATGCCTCCCGTGACGACATCTGCCTCTCGAGTATGTGGGAAGACAATTACCAAAAGTTTTATAGATTTCAATTTAGCTCCAAAAAGTATCAATACGGCTGTCCTAATTATTTTCCGATGTCATTTAGAAAAGTATTTACTATTTTGTCTTGTGGTGTATACTTGTAAATTACTGTAGTTTATACTTGTAAATTACTGTAGTTTATACTTGTAAATTACTGTAGTTTATACTTGTAAATTACTGTAGTTTATACTTGTAAATTACTGTAGTTTATACTTGTAAATTACTGTAGTTTATACTTGTAAATTACTGTAGTTTATACTTGTAAATTACTGTAGTTTATACTTGTAAATTACTGTAGTTTATACTTGTAAATTACTGTAGTTTATAGTTGTAAATTACTGTAGTTTATACTTGTAAATTACTGTAGTTTATACTTGTAAATTACTGTAGTTTATACTTGTAAATTACTGTAGTTTATACTTGTAAATTACTGTAGTTTATACTTGTAAATTACTGTAGTTTATACTTGTAAATACTGTATTTATAGTTGTAAATATGTTTATACTTGTAAATTACTGTAGTATAGTTGTAAATTACTGTAGTTTATACTTTAAATTACTAGTTTATACTTGTAAATTGTTATATTAAATTACTGTAGTTATACTTGTAAATACTGTAGTTTATACTTGTAAATTACTGTAGTTTATACTTAAATTGTAATTTATAGTTGTAAATTACTGTAGTTTATACTTGTAAATTACTGTAGTTTATACTTGTAAATTACTGTAGTTTATATGTAAATTACTGTAGTTTATACTGTAAATACTGTAGTTTATACTTGTAAATCATCAGTTTATACTTGTAAATTACTGTAGTTTATACTTGTAAATTACTGTAGTTTATACTTGTAAATTACTGTAGTTTATACTTGTAATTACTGTAGTTTATACTTGTAAATTATGTAGTTTATACTTGTAAATGTAGTTTATACTTGTAAATTACTGTAGTTTATACTTGTAAATTACTGTAGTTTATACTTGTAAATCATCAGTTTATATGTAAATTACTGTAGTTTATACTTGTAAATTATGTAGTTTATACTGTAAATTACTGTAGTTTATACTTGTAAATAGTGTTTTATACTTAATTGTAGTTTATACTTGTAAATTACTGTAGTTTATACTTGTAAATTAGTAGTTTATACTTGTAAATTACTGTAGTTATACTTGTAAATTACTGTAGTTTATACTTGTAAATTACTGTAGTTTATACTTTAAATTACTGTAGTTTTATTGTAAATACTGTAGTTTATACTTGTAAATTCTGTAGTTTATACTTTGTAAATTACTGTAGTTTATACTTGTAAATTACTGTAGTTTATACTTGTAAATTACTGTAGTTTATACTTGTAATACTGTAGTTTATACTTGTAAATTACTGTAGTTTATACTTGTAAATTACTGTAGTTTATACTTGTAAATTATGTAGTTTATACTTAAATTACTGTGTTTATATTTTAAATTACTGTAGTTTATACTTGTAAATTATTGTAGTTTATACTTGTAAATTACTGTAGTTTATAGTTGTAAATTACTGTAGTTTATACTTGTAAATTACTGTAGTTTATAGTTGTAAATTACTGTAGTTTATACTTGTAAATTACTGTAGTTTATACTTGTAAATTACTGTAGTTTATACTTGTAAATTACTGTAGTTTATACTTGTAAATTACTGTAGTTTATACTTGTAAATTACTGTAGTTTATACTTGTAAATTACTGTAGTTTATACTTGTAAATTACTGTAGTTTATACTTGTAAATTACTGTATTTTATACTTGTAAATTACTGTAGTTTATACTTTTAAATTACTGTAGTTTATACTTGTAAATTACTGTAGTTTATACTGTAAGTACTGTAGTTTATACTTGTAAATTACTGTAAGTTTATACTTGTAAATTACTGTAGTTTATACTTATAAATTACTATGGTTATACTTGTAAATTACTGTAGTTTATACTTATGAAATTACTGTAGTTTTATACTTGTAAGTACTGTAGTTTATCTTTGTAAATGCTGTAGTTTATACCTGTAAATTACTGTAGTTTTATACTTGTAAATGCTGTAGTTTATGCTTGTAAATACTGTGGTTATACTTGTAAATTACTGTAGTTTATACTTGTAAATTACTGTAGTTTATACTTGTAAATTACTGTAGTTTATAGTTGTAAATTACTGTAGTTTATACTTGTAAATTACTGTAGTTTATAGTTGTAAATTACTGTAGTTTATACTTGTAAATTACTGTAATTTATACTTGTAAATTACTGTAGTTTATACTTGTAAATTACTGTAGTTTATACTTGTAAATTACTGTAGTTTATACTTGTAAATTACTGTAGTTTATACTTGTAAATTACTGTAGTTTATACTTGTAAATTACTGTAGTTTATACTTGTAAATTACTGTAGTTTATACTTGTAAATTACTGTAGTTTATACTTGTAAATTACTGTAGTTTATACTTGTAAATTACTGTAGTTTATACTTGTAAATTACTGTAGTTTATACTTGTAAATTACTGTAGTTTATACTTGTATATTACTGTAGTTTATACTTGTAAATTACTGTAGTTTATACTTGTAAATTACTGTAGTTTATACTTGTAAATTACTGTAGTTTATACTTGTAAATTACTGTAGTTTATACTTGTAAATTACTGTAGTTTATACTTGTAAATTACTGTAGTTTATACTTGTAAATTACTGTAGTTTATACTTGTAAATTACTGTAGTTTATACTTGTAAATTACTGTAGTTTATACTTGTAAATTACTGTAGTTTATACTTGTAAATTACTGTAGTTTATACTTGTAAATTACTGTAGTTTATACTTGTAAATTACTGTAGTTTATAGTTGTAAATTACTGTAGTTTATACTTTAAATTACTGTAGTTTATACCAGTAAATTACTGTAGTTTATACCTGTAAATTACTGTAGCTTCTTATACTTGTAAATTACTGTAGTTTATACCTGTAAATTACTGTAGTTTATACCTGTAAATTACTGTAGTTTATACTTTTTGTAAATTACTGTAGTTTATACTTGTAAATTTAGTTTATACTTGTAAATTACTGTAGTTTATACTTGTAAATTACTGTAGTTTATACTTGTAAATTACTGTAGTTTATACTTGTAAATTACTGTAGTTTATACTTGTAAATTACTGTAGTTTATAGTTGTAAATTACTGTAGTTTTAAGTTAATTTGATGTAAGTTGGGTGTTTTGAGTTGGTTGTGTTTGGTAATACTGTAGTGTGTTTATGTGGAGAGAGAGAGAGAGAGAGAGAGAGAGAGAGAGAGAGAGAGAGAGAGAAATACAATGAGAGATACAGACAGTCAGAAAAACAAAGATAAAGTCAGAAATACAATGACAGAGAGAGAGATAGTTAGAAATACACTGAAGAGAGAGATAGAGACAATAAACACGAGATAGAGTTAGAGTGAGATATACAATGAGAGAGAGAGTGAGACAGAGGTGACACAAGGAAGTGGACAAGGTAGGTTTCTTAAGATTATAGAGACTTACAACACCTCAAGACAATAGTGACCTTTAGTGACCTCTGACAAAAGGGCTATATTGCTTCTTACTGTTGTGACCCCCTCCACCACACTCATACACTGACACCTTAACATACATACATACATACACACTCACACCTAAACATACATACATACACACTCACACCTAAACACACCTAGGAGTGAATTTGTTTAAGGTGTAGAAGCTGTCGCCAACAACACACCCTGAGTTAGCGAGCTGCATGACCCAGTGTCAAGGAATAGTCCGAGAAGACCGGACAACTCGCCAACTGCACTGGCTAACCATTACCCCGGAACACGATCGGCAAATCGATTAACATCCAGGTTCCCAATTACTGCTGGGTAGACAGAGGCAAATGGCGTAAAGAAACTTGACCACAGTTTCACCCTGCCAGGGATCGAACCCGGGTCCTCACGTTTAAGGGGCTAGCATGCTGACCATTACACCAAAGGGAGTATTACGTACGTGTTCGAATCACGGAGGTGTTAGAATCATTATATTTGTATTAAAGTGACTTGAGTTAATGGGTTTTAGGCCTTTTTTGTCGTGATGCTTAAAGATTTATTTTTTTAGATTGCCCCCGAATGGGCTAGTTTATTGGGCACCCCCTTACATCCTGTGCAAGGTGAAGTGCAGAGGCGTTTACAGCGCCCATCTGGGAAGCATGCGGAGTTCATGCTTGCCTTTATGGTCTTGCATTAGAGCGTGGAAGCCTGAAGGGTCACGGGTTTTGTCAGCAAGTTACATAAAGTGACAGAATGATGAGTGTGTGGGGGGGGAAATATCCCGGTACAATTTATCTGTTTATGCCAAAGCGTGGGAGGTCCCTAATAATGTCAAGTGCCAGGCTATAGCCATAGGCATTGACAATATTGAGGGACATACCTTTAGTGTGATTGTGATGGCGTGTACGTCGGTAGTGTCGGCTTCAAGGGGGGCGTCGAGAGGTTGGTAGGGGACGTCCTTCTTGGCGTAGATACGTAGTTCACTAGCATGTCCTCGTGGTGGTCAATTGATGTGGAGAACTGGAGTGGATGGGCCCCAGGTGCCGGTGGGGGACGGGGAGCCGGAGGTGGTGTCCTCGGGTCAATGAGCGCGCGGTGGGTGGACGGGGGCAGCCGGGCACGGGGCAGGCTCCGTGTGGACGCCAGCAGTGGTGCCAGGGGGCGGTGGAGTAGGCCGTGAGCATGAGGGGCACACAAAGGGGCTACCAGGTTGTGTCAGACCAGAAGAGGGGGGTGACTGGGTAGCAGCTGGAGGCAGGGGTAGTCTGTGTAGGTTGGAGATGGCAGTACAGAGTGTATCAAAGAGTCTTTCAATACTAAGGTTGGTAAATCTGTGTAAGAGGGATATGATCTGTGTCGTGTCACCGGAGGGGGGTTGTGGGGGGACACCGGTGGGGACACAAGGCCTGACAGCGTCTCAGTAGCGACGGGGAGGAGGCCCAGTAGTAGTTGAATTAGGAGACGGCCGGGACTGCTGTGTTGCAGGCAGGTGAGGCCAGGCAGGGGCAGGTGTTGTTGAAGAAGGGTTGGTAGGCTGAGGGAGAGGTTGAGATTGACGCAGCCCTCGGGGAGGCTTTTCTCCTGGGACACACGAACGTTTGGGGCATGTGATGCTTAAAGTGAAGAAGCCAGGTAGGTGTTAGACAGGTGACACACACACAGACCATCACTGACATATTTGCTCTCTCTCTCTCTCTCTCTCTCTCTCTCTCTCTCTCTCTCTCAACAAACAACCAGTTACACCCAATAGTAAACTACCCGCCAGACTATGATGATAATTCAACAGGCCTTCATCATATTGTCAAATAATTCACTCCGGTGGTAATAATTTGTCTGCATTTCTTCCCTCCTCCCTTTCTTATTCTCCCCTTCCTTTCTCCTCCTCATTTCCCTCCCTTCCCCGTTTCCCCCCTTCCTCCCTCTTCCTCCTGTTCCTTTCTCCATCTCCCCTCCTCCTCCTCCTCTCTTCCCTCCCTTTCTCGCCTTCTACCACCTCCCTCATCCTCCACCCATTTCTCCTTCTAACTGAAAAGACCAGCGATTATCCTTCCATCTTCCCTCCTCCTTCCATCTCCTCCTTCCATCTCCCCCCCTTCCTCCTTCCTTCTACTCTGTTCCCACACTATTGGAGACCAACAATTACCTCATCCATCTCTCCTCACTTCCTCCCAATCACTCTCCTCTACTCCCAATCACCCCTCTTCCCTGATAATTAGTGAACGTCTCAACGATTATCACCCCCCTTCCCTTAACTTCCCGCTCAAAGCCTTATGATAATTACTATAATTTGTGAAGGGGTGTTTGGACGTGACTCAGCACTAATCAGTATAATGCCTCTTCATTATAATTCAGGTAATGACGTAAGGGATTATCCCCCCCAGGTACAGCTTAGTTAGTGGGTGTATATTTATATCACCTGTTCATGAGGGGTGATGAGGGAAGGAGTGAGAGGTGAGGGAAGGAGTGAGAGGTGAGGGGAAGGAGGAGAGGTGAGGGGAAGGAGTGAGGAGGGGGAAGGAGGAGGGAAGGAGGAGAGGTGGGGAGGGAAGGAGGAGGGAAGGAGGAGAGGGGAGGGAAGGAGGAGGGAAGGAGGAGAGGTGAGGGGGAAGGAGGAGGAGGTGGGAGGAGGTGGAGGTGGGGAGAAGGGGAGAGGTGAGGGAAGAGGAGGAGGGGAAGGAGGAGAGGTGAGGGAAGGAGGAGAGGGGGTGAGGGGGAAGGAGGAGAGGTGAGGAAGGAGTGAGGTGAGGGAAGGAGTGGGAGGGAGGGAAGGAGCGAGAGGTGGAGGGAAGGAGGAGAGGTGTGGGAAGGAGTGAGAGGTGTGGGAAGGGGAGGAGGTGAGGGAAGGAGGAGAGGTGAGGGAAGGAGGAGAGGTGAGGGAAGGAGGAGAGGTGAGGAAGGAGGAGAGGTGAGGGAAGGAGGAGAGGTGAGGAAGGAGGGAGAGGTGAGGGAAGGAGGAGAGGTGAGGGAAGAGTGAGAGGTGAGGGGTGTGGGAGGGAGAAGGGGTGGGGAGGAAGTGGGAGGTGGGGAGGGGAGAGGGAGGGTGGGAGGAAGTGGAGGGTGGGGAGGAACTGGGAGGTGGGAGGAACTGGAGGGGTGGGAGGAACTGGGAGGGGTGGGGAGGAACTGGGAGGGTGGGGAGGGTGGGAGGGGTGGGAGGAAGTGGGAGGGTGTGGGGAGGGTGTGGGAGGAAGTGGGAGGGGTGGGAGGAAGGGGAGGTGTGGGGAGGAAGTGGGAGGGTGTGTGGGAGGTGTGGGGCAAGTGGGAGGGTGAGGGAGGAAGTGGGAGGGTGTGGGAAGGTGAGGGAGCAAGTGGGAGGGTGTGGGAGGAAGTGGGAGAGTGTGGGAGCAAGTGGGAGGGTGTGGGAGGAAGTGGGAGAGTGTGGGAGCAAGTGGGAGGGTGTGGGAGGAAGTGGGAGAGTGTGGGAGGAAGTGGGAGGGTGTGGGAGGAATGGGACTTGATATTATGACTATATAACTTAATACAAGCCAAGAGAAGCCCCCCCCACATTATATCACATGCCGGGCAATTACCAGAGACAATAATAATGTTTTTGGAGAACAGGTACGAATTTTACCTTATTGACGCCCTTTATTACCATGACAACCTAGTTACCAAGACAACCACCTACCATGAAAACAACAACCATAAAATCAACGTAACCATGTAAACCTCGTTACCATGGATACTATGTTAGGTTAGGTTAGGTTAGTTTAGGTTAGGTTAGGTTAGGGATTGGTCAGACTTGGGTTGTGCCAAGTGGGTGGGAAAGTTGCCGGCAGCGTGTAGGATGCACCATCTGTCCTCCAGCCCGTTATCCCCCTTGTCAGACGTACGAGGTGTCCTTCTTATTTACTGTTTTAATATCTAGAACCGCCTGTTGGTGCTCTCTCTCTCTCTCTCTCTCTCTCTCTCTCTCTCTCTCTCTCGCCTTAATAATAATAATATTTATAGTGATAAGCCAACTACAGTAATGTTACTACTGGTATTACTATTACTACTACTACTAATAATAACAGCTGTTCGTGTGTATGCTCACATAAGCTGCACACTTACACACTCTCGCAGCAAAAACGAGACACCTTTATGTAAAACCTCATAACCAAGTGGCACTGAAAACCTACATTATGGCGCAATATGGCCGCGTGACGTCCTCCAAGGAGAGTCCGCTCCGTCAACTATTTCCTCTGTCTTAGACTATTACATTAGCGTAACTGTCACTACAGAGACAACAAAATCACCCTCACGATATTGTGATGAAAATGGAAATTTTTCTTACGTAAGGAATGGGATAGAGGAGTTAATATGGTTGTGGCCACGTAACCTTCTCCACACTATCCTCTCGGCATATCATATTGTCCCTTTATCTTCCTCCGTCGTAGACATATTACAAAAAAATTTAATACCTAATTTAGTTTTTCTAGGTCATTGTTATACACTCGGGCAGGAGTGTATTATTTTCCCAGCACGTTTCATGTTTTATGAGCCGTTCTGTCTTGGTGGTGTTTAGAGTTGCCAGTGATGGTGAGCACGATGCCTTCACCACAACAACAACAACAACAACAACAACAACAACAACAACAACAATAATAATAATATAAACGTCGTAATTAAATGAATCACATCCAGGCACACATAATGCATACACAAAAAATATACACACAAATACACACACATTGACACGCACAGACATACATAAACGCACTTATACACACACACACACGCAGACGCACAGTAAAATCCAAACATCCAGGGTAATACTGGCAATACTACACTGTTTATGACCTCTTACTCGCTAAGGCAGAAAGAGACATAAATTCTTATGAAAACCCAAATATATGAAGTGTTAAAAGAATAAATGAATAATAAAATAGGGAAGAAATTGGTAAACAGGACAGACATACTGTACAACGTGACGTCATGGGAAAAATGTAAACACGTTTATATTATAACAAATATATGCAGAATATCTGACAAAATACGATACAGTAATAATAATAATAACAATAATAATAATAAATATCTCCCCTTCTAAATATTACCACTCATAAAATGATATTTAGTACTCACATAACGTCACCCGGCTTCTCGCACGATAAAACACTATATTCTCGTAAGTTTAACCCATATAAGAGATTCAGTGTACTACTCCAGGTTTAAGCGAGGTAAACATTGTCATTTTAAGTAAATTTGTGAAGAGGCTAAGCGACTTCTGGCAACTTCCGGTAGTTCTTGATCCCACCGCTAGAGGCGCTACTCTTTACGATGGTGTTGCCAAGGGTATGATGCTTCCTGGATGTTGATGTTTCTGTTATCATCAAGGTTTTATGTGTTGTTATCGGGTTAATAGTGTTTTATAGGCGTTATTTTTGTTTTATCGCTACAATTTTGCATTTAGTGGAATAGTATTACTAATATTGAGGCGATTACTATTATTACTTTTGTTATTATCGATACTATAGGTGTTATTAGTGTCATCACCATTGATACTATTATTACTATTAACGTTTTCTATGAATCAGCCACTACAGAAAATGACAAAAAATATCATGGTAAACTGAGAAAAATTAGCACTACTTTTTAATACCAAATAAATACTCCGTAATCATTGACCATTGGTGTTATTGAGGTCATAAAAATGTGTCAATGTCCTACTGTAGATGTTAGTTCAGTAAATATGGGGATAAAGGCCTTTGTTGACGTCTTTGGTATTTGTTATATAAGACTGGTCAAGTGAAGTCTGTAGAGATTTTAAACTGAAAGGAAACTGTACACGAGACAGATAGAAAGACAGACAGAGATATAAAGTTAGAAAAAGATACAGGCAGACAGAGAGACGATACAAAAAGGCAGGCAGACAAAGTGAAAGACAGAAAGAAAGATTGACAGAAAGATAGACAAAAAAAGAAAACAGGCAAAGACCGACAAAGTTAAAAAAAGACACAGACACTAAAAAAGACAGAGAGAAAGAGACCGTATGAGAAAAAGACGGAAAAGAGAGAAATGGAAAAGAGAGACAGAGAGCATTAAAGATAAAGAGAGGAGAGGAATAAAGAATAAAAAAAGGCGATGTAGAGAGAGATCCCCAAACATTCCAAACCTGCACTAACAGGTCTGTGTGTGTGTGTGTGTGTGTGTGTACAGGTAGGTATGGAGAAGGTATATAATGGGTGTAACCAGTGTAAGTGTATTAGTGGGCGCGCGACTACGCCCACAACACGCCCACCACATTCTAGGGTTTCCTCGCCTCCCTAAATACACGACATTCACACAACACCGCACGCGCCCACAACACTACACACGCCCACGACACTACACACGCCCACAACACTACACACGCCCACAACACTACACATTCACACAACACCAACGCTTCCTGACACCTTGGCAGACGGTTCCCTTCAACTTAACAACGCCCACACACAGGTACACCGCCCACACACAGGTACACCGCCCACACACAGGTACACCGCCCACACACAGGTACAACGCCCACACACAGGTACACCGCCCACGCACAGGTACGTGCCTTAAAGACTGACCACATATAATCCTTATCTCCAACACACTGCCAAAGTGAGAGCTCTTGAACACATACATAACCTACAGACTGACAAAAACATCACACAGACCATCTACACTGTGTGAGGGCTGGAAGTGCTGCCATTGTCACTCAATATAACGGTAATGTAATAGAGAGAGGAGCTACAATTAGTAACTGGACATCCACTCTACAAACTGTTGCCATACTTGCCAAACTGAACTACTTGTTGAAGACACTGCCACTAACAGTCTCATCATCACTGACTCCTTATCCTCACTACTTGCTCTTGATACCCTAAACTCAGATTGTCACCCGCTTGTCTCTGAAGCCAGACTCAAGCATATGTGTCTTGTTGACGGGGGTTCAGGATCAAGCTGCTGTGGATCCCCTCTAACATAGGCATTAGTGAACACGATAGAGTTGAGGCCTTAGCTAAACTTGCATCCAACAAAAGACACTTTTGACTACAATCTGGGACTGTCAAAGAGAACCTTAAAATATTGATCAAGTAAGAACTTGTTCACGAATTTGAGGCAAGTACACAAGTACCCACACACCCCCCACAACACACACCCACACACCACCCACAACACTACACCCACACACCACCCACAACACTACACCCACACACCACCCACAACACTACACACACCACCCACAACACTACACACACCACCCACAACACTACACACACACACCCCACCCACAACACACCCACACCCACACACCACCCACAACACCACCTACACCACCACACCCACACCACTACACTACCACCACACCACTACCACACACCCACACCCACACACACCCACAACCTACACACACCCACCCACACCCACACCCACAACACCACACACTACACACCACCAACAACACTACACCCCACACACCACAACACCACCCCACACCACTCCACACCCACACACACCCACAACACACCCACACACCACACACCACACCCACAACACCACACACACACCACACACCACACACCACCCACAACACCACACCCACACACTACACACACACCCACACACCACCCACAACACCACACACACACACCACACCACACACACACACACACCACACACCACACTAATAACACCACACACCACCCTACACCACACACACCACCCCACACCCACCCCACCACCCACACACACACCCACACCACCCACCACCCACCCACACACACCACACAACACACACACACACACACTACACACACACCACCACCCAACCACACAACACCACACACCACACACCACACCACCACCACACACCACACACACCACCCTTACACCCTACACCACACACAACACCCACACCACACCACACACACCACACACCACACACCACCCACACCCACAAACCACCACCACAACACCACCACACACCCACAACACCACAACACACACCACACAACACCACACACACACACCACACACCCACACCACCCACAACCCACACACACCACCACCACACCACACACCCACACACCACACACCCACACACCACCACACACACACACTACACACACCACACCACACCCACACCACCACACACACCCACACCACCCACACACACCCACACACACCACCCACACACACACACACACACACACACCACCACCACACACACCACCACCACACACCACCACCACACCCACACACACACACACACCCACACACCCACCACACAATACTACACCACACCCACACCACACACACACCCCACACACCACACACACACACACACCCCCACCCACTACCCACACCACCCACAACACTACCCACCCCCCCACACACCCCAGTAAATTCTAAAAAAACATTTATTTATATATCAACCCGACAGACAGACCGACTGAGACAGACGACAACCAGACAGACAGACAGACTGAGAGACAGACTGAGAGACAGACAGACCACTGACAGACAGACAGACAGACAGACAGACAGACCGAGACAGACAGAGACAGAACCCAGACAGACAGACCGACCGAGACAGACAGACAACCAGACAGACAGACAGTATAGTGGTTGAGAGGGTGCTTAATAACCATGGCTGTTAGTGTTCAGTATAATATTATTCAATTACACTATTAATTAAGGCTCAATTGACTCCATAATGATAATTAGTATTCATGAAACTGGTCTAGTTACATACCAGACACACGAGCATGTACTTGGTGGTCATAATGGTGATAACGTAAAGATGGTTATAGTAATGATAGTAATAAGAACACTGATAATAATAATAATAATAATAATAATAATAATAATAATAATAATAATAATAATAATAATAATAATAATAATAATAATAATAATAATAATAATAATAATAATAATAATAATAATAATAATAATCATAATAATAATAATAATCATAATAATAATAATAATAATAATAATAATAATAATAATAATAATAATAATAATAATAATAATAATAATAATAATAATAATAATAATAATAACAATAACAATAATAATAATAATAATAATAATAATAATAATAATAATAATAATAATAATAATAATAATAATAATAATAATAATAATAATAATAATAATAATAATAATAATAATAATAATAATAATAATAATAATAATAATAATATGGATAGCTCGTAAGAATCATCGGTACACAAATATATAAAAATTCAGCCAAACAAACAGGTGATAATTAGATAAATAGTGATATAGAGAGATGAATAAAAAATGAGAGAGAGAGAGAGAGAGAGAGAGACGCCATTGAGGGAAAATTCAACCTAAGAACGACTGAGAATTCCTATTTAGTGTTGTAGTTTAAGGTGATTCAGTTAGATTCGTTCTTAGTTGTTGTTTTTTTGCGTCTCAAGTTGCGAGAGATTTTTATACGTACGATACTTTGATGGTTAGAGTCTGAGGAGTTAAATACAGGTTGTGATCTTGTGAGGTCAACAGCAAGAGAGGAAACATGACCTGGATAGTCATGGGTCGTGGTCATGTCCTCCTCTCAACCCAACAAGTCGTGTGATCTTACTCAGGGGTATTCAAGGTCTCCAATATCTCCCCCAGGCGGAAGGGAGAAAGACATGAGAAGGAAATGAGAGAACAACAAGAGAAAACTGGGTTCAACCTGAGTGTCTCGGACTGCACCTCCTGCAGTGTGTTTAACTATGAGCAGTTTGTGGTTCACTCTGTGTTGACATGTAAAAAGTTTGTCCTTCAGGACCTTTACGTTGTGCCGGGATGGGGGGGGGGGCTCACCTGTGAAGGAGCGGGGTTGGTGGCCGGGGGGTTTGGCCACACTCTCCTGGCCAACACTGTGCCGCTGCCTCAAGGGGGACCTCCCGCCCTCTGTCGGCTGAAAACCCAATTTGTCACCGTTCTCGTCCTCGTGCTCATCTTCGTTATCGTCCTCGTTGCCGTGAATGAAGCGGAGTTCTTCGTCGTCGTCATCGTCGTCGTCCTCGTCGTCTTCATCAACCTCGGGGACGGGTTCAACCAGGAAGGTCACCCGGCGGGGTCGGCAAAACCCATTACGACCCAGAGGGGAGGGAGAGGCGATGACCTTAGGGGGTCGTTGGCCCCTTAACTGTTCCACCCGGGGGTCCAGGGGGCGCTGACGCACCTGAGGGGGGTTGCGTTTTAACGTCCCCGAGTAGAGTAGTGACCCCCCAGGAGGGACGGGGGCCACTCCTGGAGAAGGTCGACCGAAGGTGGTGAAGGCGGGTGACTGATGGGTGACCTGGGCCTCTGTGCCGGACTGTGGGCCGCCCATGGCAGCGGCAGTGGTCCCGTTACGGATGTAGTAAGGCCCGTTGGGGATGATGTAAGGCCCGTTGAGTAAGGGTCCGTTGGGGACGTGTGGGGGCGGCGTGGAGGGGGGGCCAGAATGGACCTCGGCCTCCACACGATGCTGTGTATCGTAACCGTAGGTGTAGAAGGTGGTGGGGTTGTAGTCACAATGTGAAGGCTCCGTCTGGCGGACGGGCGTGCACGGCGGCAGCTGAGGCTCATCCATGACCACACTGGTCACCCGTGTCTCCCTTCATCCCTCCCACGTCTTACACCACACGCCCACCAACACCTTATTTCGCGCCACCACTGGGGCCTCAGCTGAACAGTCGCGGGGATCCTTCAATTACATCCATTTGTTCTTTATGTTAACAGCACAACTCCTGGTAACTCCAGATGTGATTTCTTGTGGAGGGGCGTCACGGATCTTTCACTCCACTTTCTCCGTCACTCCACTTTCTCGGAGTTAACTTGGTGGGGACAAGAGCACAAGGCTTTAGTATATATTAATCATAATTACATTAATATATCGTTATAAAGACTTTATACAACCAAAGGCTATTTAAGGGGCCGCAAGTTGAGAAAGTCCCTCAAATTCACTTAAGTAATCCACCTATCAAACACTTCACAACTCGTGTACCTGGAGAGGATCAGTCCACTCTGTCACGGGTGACTAAGCACTCTGGCCTCACATATCCACAAGGCCACCTTCTTGTTCACCTATTTAACACTTATTTTAAGCGGTCATCACCTGTTCACCTGGCGATCACTAGTTTACACAACAAGCAACGCTCCCGGGAACACTTGAGAGCCCCGCGATCACTGCAAGGTTCCTCACAACACCTGGACGGGGATGGTCACCTTCAAACCATCTCTGAGAATCTCTTGTTCATCCCAATCACTAGTCCAGGAGGGGTCAAGTTACCCCGGGAAACGAAGTCACTTGGCGGGTTTATCCTAAGTGTACTACGTGACATCCAAGAGGGTTCAGATGTCGCTCGGGAAACGAAGTCACTTTTACAAAAATCACCTAGAAAACAAGGTCACCTGCGCAGGGAATGACCCAGTGCACGCAGGTGAGTACAGGTGAGACATCTTAGTAATCAAGATGAGTGGGAGCGCAGAGGGTGAGGAGGCAGTGGTCACCTGTGCACTACTGACGGGTTACTCCACCAACACCACCGCTCAGCTGACTGCTAATACTCCTGACGGGATTACCACGTCACCACCGCCACCATCATCGCCTCCTCCACCAAAGACGACCACTACTACCACCACCTCCACCAAAGACGACCACCACCTCCTCTCAAGACGACCACCACGACCATCTCTTCCACCCAAGACGACCACTACTACCAAAGACGACGACTACCACCACCTCTCAAGACGACCACTACTACCACCACCTCCACCACCCAAGACGACCACCATAAGCACCTCCTCTTAAAACGACCACCACTACCACCTCCTCCACCACCTCTCAAGACGACCACTACTACCATCTTCTCTGCCCAAGACGACCACCACCACCTCTCAAGACGACCACCACCACCTCTCAAGACGACCACTACTACCATCTCCTCCACCCAAGACAACTACCACCACCACCACCTCCACGACCACCTCCAAAATCAACCACCACCTCCACCCAAGACAACCAACAACCACGACCACCCAAGACGACCACTATTACGACCACCACACCACTCAAGATGACCACCATTACCACCGCCTCAAGACGACTACCACTTCCACCTCCTTTTAAGACGACCACTATCACGACTACCTCCTCCCATGACGACCACTACTACCGCCTCCTCCACCCACCACCCGACGACCTCCACCTTTCCAGATGACCTCCACGACCACCACCACCTCTCAAGACGACCTCTACGACCCAAGACGACCACAGAAGCGGAACAAGTGACAGCCAACAAGGCATAAGGAGAAGACTGCAGTAAAACATTAAGAACGGTGAGAAGGGAAAGAACTGAGGAGGAGGGGTGGAGGAGAGGGTGAAGGAGGGAGGGGGTGAAGGAAGGAGGGGTGAAGGAAGGAGGAGGATTGAAGAAGGAGAGAGGGTGAAGGAGAGGGGAAGAGGGTGAAGGAAGGAGGGGTGAAGGAAAGGGGAGGGGTGAAGGAAGGAGGAGGGGGTGAAGGAAGGAGGAGTGAAGGAAAAGGAGGAGGGGTGAGGAGGGAAGAGGGGTGAAGGAGGAAGAGGGTGAAGGAGGGGGGTGAAGGAGGAGGGTGAAGGAAGGAGGGTGAAGGAAGGTGAAGGGAGGAGGGGGTGAAGAGGAGGGGTGAAGGAGGAGGAGTGAAGGAGGAGGTGAAGGAAGGAGGGGGAAGGAGGGTGAAGGAGAGGAAGGGTGAAGGAGGAGGGGGGGTGAAGAAGGAAAGGGGAGGGGTGAAGGAAGGAGGAGGGGTGAAGGAAGGAGGGGTGAAGGAAAGAGGAGGAGGGTTGAAGGAGGGAAGAGGTGAAGGAGGAAGGGTGAAGGAGGGGAGGGGGTGAAGGAGAGGGGAGAGGAGGGGGTGGAGGAAGAGGAGGGTGGAGGAGGGTGGAGGAGAGAGGTGAAGGAGAGGGAGGGTGAAGGAGGGAGGGGGTGAAGAAGGAGGGGGGAGGGGGTGGGAAGGAGGGGGGAGGGGTGAAGGAAGGGAGGGTGAAGGAAGAGGAGGGTGAGAAGGAAGAAGGAGGGGTGAAGGAAGGAGGAGGGGGAGTGAAGGAGGGAAGGGTGAAGGAAGAGGAGAGGTGAAGGAAGGAGGAGGGTTGAAGGAAGGAGGAGGGGTGAAGGAAGGAGGAGGGGTGAAAGAAGATGGGGTGAAAGAGGAGAAGAAGTAGGAAAAGGAGGAGGGGTGAAAAGAGAGGGAAGGAGGAAGGGGAGAGGGAAGAATAGGAGGAGAGAGAATAGTAAAGGAGGGAGAAGAAAGGAGTAAAAGAAGGAGCAGGAAGTAATAGGAGGAGGAGGAGGAGGAGGAGGAGAAGGAAGGAACACACACACACACACACGTAGAAACATACAGATACACAAGTAGACACAGACAGACAGACAGACAGACAGACAGACAGACAGACAGACACACACACACACACACACACACACCAAGCACTAGCAAGGTTTGGCCGTGAACTACTGCACCATCCTCGTGCCACCTCCTGCCAGCAGCCCCCACCCACCTCGCGCAGTCCGCCACTACAACAAAATTCAGCCCATAAGAGCCCGCACTGATAGATATAAGAACAGCACCATCCCATCTATTGTTAAAATAATAAACAACTCTGATTTATGTACTGTACAGCCCTGTAAATGTATTCAATGCATATTACATCATTATGTCTAAATCAAATGTAAGTGTATATTTTCAGCCACCGGCTGCAACTCTATTAATAAACCTTTTATTATTATTATTATTATTATTATTATTATTATTATTATTATTATTATTGCACACACACACGTAGAAACATACAGATACACAGGAAGACACAGACAGACAGACAGACAGACATACATACATACACACACACACACACACACCCATCTTCCTCTCCTGTGTGTGTGTGTGTGTGTGTGCGTGTGTGTGTGTGTGTGTGTGTGTGTGTGTGGGTGTGTACGTGTTATGTTTTGTGTGTGTGTGTGAGAGAGAAGTTTAAATGTACATAAAATAAACATCGGTACCACAATATCCCAGTACCACAACATTCCGGTACCACAACATCACGGTACCAACATTCGTACCAAACATCGTACCACAACATTCCGGTACCACAACATCCTACAAAATCGTACCACAACATTCCGGTACCACAACATCCCGGTACCACAACATCCAGTACCACAACATCCAGTACCACAACATTCGTACCACAACATCGTACAACATCCGTACCACATGTGTACACAACACCCGGTACCACAACATCCCATCCCAGTACCACAACATCCCAGTACCACAACATCCGGTACCACAACATCAGTACCACAACATCCAGTACCACAATATCAGTACCACAACATCCCAGTACCACAACATCCCGGTACCACAACATCCCGTACACAACATCCCGGTACCACAACATCGGTACAACATCCCGGTACCACAACATCCGGTACAGCGTGTGAGGTGATGGACTGGGGGTGTTTATATAACTGTCTACGCCATTAGTGATGTTTGTCAACACAACACAACCCGCCATTAAACCCTACCCCTCCCTTAGACCCTCCTACCCCTCCCTTGAGGCCTCACCCTACCCCTCCCTTGGCCCTACCCCCTCCCTTAGATCCCTACCCCCTCCTTAGACCCCTACCCCTCCCTTGGACCCTACCCTCTCTTGGGCCCCTACCCCTCCCTTGGGCCCTACCCTCCCTTGGACCTCTCCCTACCCCTTAGAAAAAACCTTAAATAACCTTTATGGTCTTCTTCACGCCTTAGCCCACAGTCCCAGTAGACCCCAGTCCCAGTAGACCCCAGTCCAAGTAGACCCATCCTGTAGTAGACCCCAGTCTTTATAGACCCCAGTCCCTATAGACCCCAGTCCCACTAGACCCCAGTCCCTATAGACCCCAGTCCCATAGACCCCAAGTCCCAGTAGACCCCAGTCCCACTAGACCCCAGTCCCTATAGACCCCCAGTCCCAATAGACCCCCAGTCCCCAATAGACCCCAGTCCCAATAGACCCCAGTCCTAGACCCCCAGTCCCAATAGACCCCCCCGGTCTAGACCCCAGTCCCAATAGACCCCCAGTCCAATAGACCCCAGTCCCAATAGACCCCCAGTCCCAATAGACCCCAGTCCCAATAGACCCCAGTCCCAATAGACCCCAGTGACCCCCAGTCCCAATAGACCCCAGTCCTATAGAGCCCCAGTCCCAATAGACCTCCAGTCCCAATAGACCCCAGTCCTATAGATCCCCAGTCCCAATAGACCCCAGTCCCAATAGACCCCAGAGATCCCCAATAGACCCCAGTCCCAATAGACCCCAGTCCCAATAGACCCCAGTCTATAGCCCCAGTCCCAATGACCCCAGTCCAGCAGACATTTTATATTCTGGTAAAAAATAGGAAATTAGTCGACCGGTCTTATTAATAAAAAATATAACCCGGATTTAACATAACTTAACCTGACATCACCATTACATAACCCTGAAACACGAGAGCCCTTGTGGTTTATGTCAGTGTTGTGTAATGGGAATTTTACCTTCAGATTTTGTACGATTTTGGAGTCGATTTTGCGATTTGTTCAGATTTCTGTCTGTCTGTGTCTTTGTTTGTTTGTTTATCCATCCCACGTCAACCCATATCACCCACTTCAACCCACACCACCCTCACGTCAACCCACACTACACCCACATCAATCCATTACACCCACATCAACCCACACCACCCACGTTAACCCACACTACACCACACCACCCCACATCAACCCACCACCTCACGTCAACCACACTACACCATCACCCACATCCATCGACACCACCCCATCAACCCACACCACACATCAATAGAGATTGGGTGATTCAAATGGTGAGATTTTTCAGTCGTGATGGCATTTACTGATTAAATTTGCCACTATGGAATTCCTTTAGCTTTTAAGATTTAGAAAATCCCCTTGACCCCACTCCCCACCAACTTCTCGTTTTCTTTATCTCTTTTGACTTCGTTTTCTTTAGTAATGACGTAATAAAGTAAAGTAGTTCCTGAGTGCTGGAATGAGTTATGGTCTTGGACGGGGAAGGAAGTGAGAAATTTGTCATGTGTGTAATAATAATAATAATAATAATAATAATAATAATAATAATAATAATAATAATAATAATAATAATCACCATTAGAATCCTCCTGGTTTATTACAGGCGGTTTAATTACCTATTTGTTACAGGTGAACCTGAAAATGAGGCTAGCCCACCTGTCTGTGTGGTTTATATATGATGTATATATATATATGCCTGTGTGGTTTATATATGAGGTGTATATATATGCCTGTGGTTTTATATATATATTACTGTGGTTTATATATGAGGTGTATATATTGTTTATATATGAGGTGTATATATATGCCTGTGTGGTTTATATATGAGGTGTATATATACTGTGTGGTTTTATATGAGGGTATATATATGCTGTGTGGTTTATATGAGGTGTATATATGCCTGTGTGGTTTATATATGAGGTGTATATATATGCCTGTGTGGTTTATATGAGGTGTATATATATGCTGTGTGGTTTATATATGAGGTGTATATTATGCCTGTGGTTTATATATAGGTGTATATATAGCTATTTGGTTTATATATGAGGTGTATATATATGCCTGTGGTTTATATGAGGTATATATATTGCCTGTGTGGTTTTATATGAGGTGTATATATATGCCTGTGTGGTTTTTATATGAGGTATATATATTGTGTGGTTTATATATGTACCTGTGGTTTTATATGAGTGTATATATATGCCTGTGGTTTATATATGAGGTATATATGCCTGTGTGGTTTTATATATGAGGTGTATATATATGCCTGTGGTTTTATGAGGTGTATATATATGCCTGTGTGGTTTATATATGAGGTGTATATATATGCCTGTGTGGTTTATATATGAAGTGTATATATATGCCTGTGGTTTTTATATGAGGTGTATATATATGCCTGTGGTTTTATATATGAGGTGTATATATATGCCTGTGTGGTTTATATATGAGGTGTATATATATGCCTGTGTGGTTTTATATGAGGTGTATATATATGCCTGTGTGGTTTATATATGAGGTGTATATATATATGCCTGTGTGGTTTATATATGAGGTGTATATATATGCCTGTGTGGTTTTATATGAGGTGTATATATATGCCTGTGTGGTTTATATATGAGGTGTATATATATGCCTGTGTGGTTTATATATGAGGTGTATATATATGCCTGTGGTTTTTATTTATATACAGCACAGTGAAACCTCTATATAACGCACTTCTCTTTCTCCATATAATCCGTTAAAAGGAGGGTTTTCACATCTAATGGACCCTCGATATAAGGGACTTTCATCTATACACAGTTCGTTAGATGGAAGTTCCGCATATGAATCCTTGATATAACATCATTTTCTCTCTAATATAATCCGTAAAATAGAGGTATCAGTGTGTATTTCCAACCTAACTTAACCTAACCTAACCTAACCTAACCCTAACAACCTCACCTACTTAACTAACCTAACCTAACTTAACAACACAACCTAACCTAGCAACCTAACTTCTTAACTTAACCCTAACCTAACTTAACCTAACTTAACAACCTACTCCCTTAACCTCACCTAACTTCTTAACCTAACCCAACAACCTCACCTAACTTAACCTAACCTGTACATAGGAAGGTTTTACGTGACCAGGTGGCAGACGGGCGGACCACTGCCAGGTGTTGAGATCCAGGTCAAGCTTTATCAGGTCAAGCTTTATCAGGTCAAGCTTTATCACCAGCCCCAGAGGTCACTTATGCAGAGAACCATCCATTGACCTCTAATTGTACGACTCAACTAATGTGTACATACAAGTGAATTAGATAGAGATTAACTTAAAGAGTATTTGACGTTTGTTTAACCCAGTAGAAACCCCTCCTGTGAACCAGACCAATACACGATTCAGTCTGGTGTAAACAACGGTTAAGCCTCTCTGTTTTTTTTTGTTTTTTTTAATTTCTGATGAACATTTACAAAAACATTTAAACATTGGTGGAATAATTGAGAACTTGTCGAGGTTATGAGCCATATGTTAGGTAGATGAATAGAGAGAGAGAGAGAGAGTCTGTGGAAAATAACCATCTCAAGAGGTTGGTGGATGATTTCCTTGTCATTGATTTCTCTCCTCTCTCAGGACGGTCGACAACACCCCGCTTAACTTGCAACAAAAGATTAGGTTAGGTTAGGTTAGGTTAGGTTAGGTTAGTGGGTTATCTTCTTGTTACGTTAAGCTAGGTCAGTGTTAAGTTAGACTGGGCTATGTTAAGTATGGTTAAATTAGGTTAAGTTAGGGTTAGGTTAAGTTAGGTTAGGTTAGAGATAGGATTAAGTTAGGTCAGTGCCAACTATTGGCAAGTCTTCATGTCAACACCCATGCACCGACACCCACCACCCCCACACCACCACCCATACACACCCACCCACCCACCTACCCACACCAATACCCCCCACACACACCGACACACACCCTCCCACCCACTCCCCACACACCCCCACACACACCCACCCACTCACCCCCCCCACACACTACACTCCACCCACACCCACACACCAAGCTAAGCAGGTAACACATTATCCTGGGTAGTGTGGTAGTGGGTCTTCACCAGGAGACAGACAGAGGGACAGACATACAGACAGAACGACAGACAGATAGACAGGTACAATGACAGACAGACAGAGGGACAGACATACAGACAGAACGACAGACAGATAGACAGGTACAATGACAGACAGACAGAGGGACAAACATACAGACAGAACGACAGACAGATAGACAAACTTAAGAGACAGATAGACAGGTACAATGATAGACAGACAGAGGGACAGACATACAGACAGAACGACAGACAGATAGACAGGTACAATGACAGACAAACAGAGGGACAGACAGACAGAGGGAGAGAGAAAGAACAGGGACAGATAGACAAACTTAAGAGACAGATAGACGGTGGTACAATGACAGACACAGAAAGAATGACAGATAAACAAATAGAATGACCGACAAAACAACAGACAGATACACAAACTTAAGAGACAGACAGACAAGTAGAATGACAGACAGAAAGACAGAAAGACGCATAGACAGACAGACAGATGGAAGGCAAACTTTATCTGTATTTAACGTAGGAAATTAACTTTTTGTTAGTAGCGGAAGGGGGGACGATGGGGGAGCATGGGTGAGGGAGAGGGGTGGGGAGGAGGGGAGGGGTGGGGAGGGGAGAGGGTGGAGGGGTGAGGGAGGGGAGGGGTGAGGGGTGAGGGAGAGAGGGTGAGGGGAGGGGGGTGGGGGAGGGGTGAGGGGAGGGGTGGGGGAGAGGGGTGAGGGGGTGAGGGGGAGGGGGGTGAGGGGGGAGGGGGGGGTGAGGGGAGGGGGTGGGGAGGGGGTGGGGGAGGGGGAGGGAGAGGGGGAGGGGGGAGGGAGGGGGAGGGGTGAGGGAGAGGGGTGGGGGGAGGGGTGAGGGGGAGGGGGGGGGAGGGGGGAGGGAGGGGTGAGGGAGGGGAGGGGTGGGGAGGGGGGGGGGGGGGGGGGGGGAGAGGGGGTGGGGGGAGGGGAGGGGGGAGGGGGAGGGGAGGAGGTGAGGGGGAAGGTGAGGGGGAGGGGTGGGGAGGGGGGTGAGGGGGTGAGGGGTGAGGGGGTGAGGAGGGAGAGAGGGTGAGGGGAGGGGAGGGGGAGAGGTGAGGGGAGGTGAGGGAGAGGGGGAGGGAGGGTCGGGAGGAGGAAGGAGGGTCCCAAAGTGCATTTACCGCCTGACGGACAGATAGACGGACAGATGGACAGACAGACAGACAGACAGACGGGAGGGCAAAGTATAAACTAGAGACGAAATAGATAATATAAAGCAAAATTCCGGTCAAATTAAATAGTAAAGTCGAGTGTCTGTCTGTCTGTGTCTGTTCGTCTGTCTGTGTCTGTCTGTGTCTGTCTGTCTGTCTGTGTCTGTCTGTCTGTGTTTTGAGGGAAGGTTAACATTATGTATTACGTCACCTGAAGATTAGCCACCCACCCCCCCCAAGCTTATTTCACCTGATGATTAAACACTCCAATGCTATCTGGGGTTAGGTTGGCAGCAATAATCATACACCTGGCAGCAATAATCATACACCTGGCAGCAATAATCATACACCTGGCGCAATAATCATACACCTGGCAGCAATAATCAAACACCTGGCAGCAATAATCATACACCTGGCAGCATTAATCATACACCTGGCAGCAATAATCATCACTGGCAGCAATAATCAAACACCTGGCAGCAATAATCATACACCTGGCAGCATTAATCATACACCAATAATCATACACCTGGCAGCAATAATCATACACCTGGCATTAATCATACACCTGGCAATAATCAAACACCTGGCAGCAATAATCATACACCTGGCAGCAATAATCATACACCTGGCAGCAATAATCATACACCTGGCAGCAAATAATCATACACCTGGCAGCAATAATCATACCTGGCAGCAATAATCATACACCTGGCAGCAATAATCATACACCTGGCAAATAATCATACACCTGGCAGCAATAATCTACACCTGGCAGCAATAATCATACACCTGGCAGCAATAATCATTCACCTGGCAGCAATAATCAAACACCTGGCAGCAATAATCACATCTGGCAGCAATAATCATACACCTGGCAGCAATAATCATACACCTGGCAATAATCATCACCTGGCAGCAATAATCATACACCTGGCAGCAATAATCATACACCTGGCAGCAATAATCATCACCTGGCAGCAATAATCATACACCTGGCAGCATTAATCATACACCTGGCAGCATTAATCATACACCTGGCAGCAATAATCATACACCTGGCAGCAATAATCATACACCTGGCAGCAATAATCATACACCTGGTAGCAATAATCATACACCTGGCAATAATCATACACCTGGCAGCAATAATCATACACCTGGCAGCAATAATCCACCTGGCAGCAATAATCATACACAGCAATAATCATACTGGCAGCAATAATCACACCTGGCAGCAATAATCATACACCAGGCAGCAATAATCATACACCTGGCAGCAATAATCATACACCTGGCAGCAATAAATACACCTGGCAGCAATAATCATACACCTGGCAGCAATAATCATACACCTGGCAGCAATAATCATACAGCTGGCAGCAATAATCATACACCTGGCAGCATTAATCATACACCTGGCAGCAATAATCATCCACCTGGCAGCAATAATCACCACAACGGCAATAATCATACACCTGGCAGCTAATCATACACCTGGCAGCAATAATCATACACCTGGCAGCATTAATCATACACCTGGCAGCAATAATCATCCATCTGCAGCAATAATCATACCTGGCAGCAATCATACACCTGGCAGCAATAATCATACACCTGGCAGCAATAATCATACACCTGGCAGCAATAATCATACACCTGGCAGCAATAATCATACACCTGGCAGCAACTCACCCAGGTCCTCCATGCAGCAGTTATCGTACTGGTAACAGCTCCCAATCATACCTGTAAAAGAGTGAATAACGTTAATTGATCATACACCTGGTTGTGCTGCACACATACATACATACATACATACATACATACATACATACATACAATCAACATACATACATACATAAAACATCACTGAACTATGATTTTATTTAACAGGTTTATTTCCCCTGGTATGGTTTGGGTGGTTAATCTTCAGGTGAGTCAATAACGAGTCTGTTATGGTCAAAGCGTGGGTTAAAATAGTCAAGGTGTGGGTCAAGTGATGGGCAAGGTGTGGGGCCAAATGATGGGCAAGGTGTGGGTCATAGAAGGGGCAAGGTGTGGGTCAAATGATGGGCAAGGTGTGGGTCAAATGATGGGCAAAGTGTGGGTCATAGAAGGGCAAGGTGTGGGGCCAATTGATGGGCAAAGTGTGGGTCATAAACAATGGGTTGGAAGAGTTAAATCATCATTCACTCACCTCATATCGATACGTCAACAAAGACAGATATTGTTCTTGTTCCTTGCACGTATCTCTGTCCTTGTTCCTGTTCCGTACGCATCATGTCCGTCCTTCAACAACCACGTCCATCATAATAAACCACGTACAGTACAAACCACGTACAGTACAACAAACCACGTACAGTACAATAAACCACGTACATACAATACACCGTACAGTACAATACACCACGTACAGTACAATAAACCACGTACAGTACAATACCACGTACAGTACAATACACCTACAGTACAATAAACGTACGCTACAATACACCACGTACAGTACAATAAACCACGTACAGTACAATACACCACGTACAGTACAATACACCACGTACAGTACAATAAACCACGTACAAGACGATAAAACCACTCAGTAAACACACATCATTCTACCACGACGGCTGACATGTGAGTGACTGTTGAGAATGGGGCCACCTCCCTCATTCGACTCCTTTTGACTTCGAAGCTTCGTTTACGTCGAAAATGAATCCCAACGAGGCTTTGTTTTCCGAGAATGAACCCCAGCGAGATTTAAACACCACAGTAAGGCTCTGATATAGAAAATGAACCCCACAGTAAGGCTCTGATATGGAAATGAACCCCAGCGAGACTTGAACACCCCGGAACGAATCTTTCTGTCTTAATCACCAATTATATCCGTCATTATCTCCTTCAGTAATAATAATTTATCTATTTATTTGTCGTGCCTTAAAGTGTGTGTGTGTGTGTGTGTGTGTGTGTGTAGGAGATGTTAATAGTGCACAGTATGTATGTAGGAATGTATGTATGTATGTATGTATGTATGTATGTATGTATGTATGTATGTATGTATGTAATGAACAGTCAAAATTTCACCAAAAGGGTTGAGAGGCTTGAGAGAGGTGGTCAGGTACGCTCATATCCTCTTTTGGTGCGACTCAGTGTAAGGTCAAGGTCGTGCAGAAAGGTCAGAGGTCATGGAGAAAGGTTAGATGTCATGGAGAAAGGTTAGAGGTCGTGCATAAAGTCAAGGCCATGCAGAAAGGTCAGAGGTCATGCAGAAAGGTTAGATGTCATGGAGAAAGATTAGAGGTCGTGCATAAAGTCAAGGTCATGCAGAAAGGTCAGAGGTCATGCAGAAAGGTCAGAGGTCATGCAGAAAGGTCAGAGGTCAGCCTTTAGTTTAGTCTGGGTCCTATATACAGCTGGTGGGGTCATACGAGACGGGAAGTTGTGCATTGGTGAAAAATAATGATGATATTTTGACAGCTCTCTCTCTCTCTCTCTCTCTCTCTCTCTCTCTCTCTCTCTCTCTCTCTTTTGTGTGTGTGATGGTCACCTGGAATTAATTCTTGTTATGGGTTACAGCTATTGTTCAATTTTCTCTATTTCACTTCACCTCACCTCTCACCTCACCTCACTCTCACCTCCTCACCTCTCACCTCTCACCTCACCTCTCACACCACCTCTCACTCCTCACCTCCATCCCTCGTCTCACTCCCCACCTCTCTCCATCTATCTATCTATGGGTGGTAGAGGAGGGAGAGGGAGAAGAGAGGAAGAGAAGGAAGAAGATAAGGAGGAGGTAGAGAAGGAGAAGGTAGAGAAGGAGGAGGTAGAGAAGGAGAAGGTAGAGAAGGGGAGAGAGAGAAGGGGAAGGAGGGAGAGTCAAGAGATGGAGGAGGAGAGAAGGAAGAAGTGGAGAAGGAGGAGGGAGAGAAGGAGGAGGTAGAGAAGGAACAAGAACTACCATAATTACATATAGAGAAAATAAAGTTAGGGAGAATTATTGTTAGTTTCCTTTACTTTCTGAGGGGGAGGTGAGGGGGTGAGGGGAGGGTGGGGAGGGTGAGAGAGGGGAAGTAATGGAAGAAGGAAGAGAGTTTAGTGGAGAGGTTGGTAGTTATCCTGATTACCTCTCTCTCTCTCTCATTTCGAAACCGAGATAAATGTAATTGTTTTTATTTGTTTATGTCGCACAAAAAATACCTCACCTCAGCCCCTCCCCCATCATCCTCACCAACCCCTCCTCAACACCACCCCTCACTGCCCCACCCTCCCCCTCAGCCTCTCCCCTCACCTCAGCCCTCCCCCATCACCCCTCACCAACCCTCCTCAACACCACCTCACTACCCACCTCCTCCTCAGCCTCCTCACCTCAGTCCTCCCACTCTCACCAACCCTCCTCAACACCACCTCACTACCCCACCTCCCTCAGCCTCCCCTCACCTCAGCCCCTCCCATCACTTCCTCACCAACCTCCTCAACACCACCTCACTACTCACCTCCTCAGCCTCCTCACCTCAGCCCTCCACTCACTCACCACCCTCCTCACACCACCTCACTACTCACCTCCTCCTCAACCTCCCTGCCCCCCTCCATCACTCTCACTAACCCTCTCAACACCACCCCTCAGTCCCACCCTCCTCCTCAGCCTTCCTCAGCCTCCCCCACTCAGGAAATGAGAAACACAGGTGAGAAAAGACAGTAAGAGCCGTCCAGGACATTATGTGAGGGAGGAGTGAGGAGGAGGAGAGAGTGAGGAGGAGAGTGAGTGAGTGAGTGGAGTGAGAGAGGAGAGGAGGAGAGAGTGAGGGAGTGAGGGAGGAGAGAGGAGGAGGAGGGAGAGAGAGGAGGGAGTGAGTGATAGAAAGTGTGAGTGAGAGAGGAGTGAGTGAGGAGTGGGAGTGAGGAGGAGGAGGAGTGGAGGTAGTGTGTGTGAGGAGAGAGGAGTGATAGAAAGTGTGTGAGTAAGAGAGGGAGTGAGAGAGTGAGTGAGTTAATGAGTGAGTGACAATGAGGGAAAGTGAGAGAATAAATGAGAAAGAATGAGTGAGAAAGTGAGAGATAAACAATGAGATAGGAGGAGAGAGAGAGAGAGAGAGAGAGAGAGAGAGGCCACATGGTGTGTAAGAGTGGTAGGTCAGGGGTGCCAACACTACTCAGTTTGGGTTTGTAGGCCTGATTCTCAGTGATCTCTCCTCCTCACCTGTCTAATGAAGATATATTCCTACACTTTCTCTCATTTACGAGGCTGTAATTCATCACTTGAGAAATTTGTAAGAACCTGTTCTAATTTTACTCCAGTGTGTGTGTGTGTGTGTGTGTGTGTGTGTGTGTGTGTGTGTGTGTGTGTGTGTGTGTGTGTGTGTGTGTGTGTGTGTGTGTATGTAAGCTATCCCAGGTAACCCTAATTAACGCTGTCAGGTGAAGTCAGTGTTCTGGTCAGCCTCTCTATGACCCGAACGAGATAACCACACACACAGACACACACACACACACACACACACACACACACACACACACACACACACACACACACACACACACACACAAAAGAAACTGTATTTTCCTTCCCTCACCTAGAAAGATTTTCCCTCGTAAGGTTGAGACAATGGTGAGGAAACATGCCTCAAGCCTCCCCCCCCTCCCCCTCCCCCTTTCTCTCCCCTTCCTCTCTCACACCTCTCTCTCAAAAGAAGGAGGGAAAGTGAGGGAGGTAAATGGGAGTGTGAGGGGAAGGAGAGGAAGGGTGGGGAGGGAAGAGGATGGGGTAGAGAGAAGATGATGAGGAGGAGGGGGAGAGTGGGGGAGGAGGAAAGGAATGGAGAGAGAGGAGGAAGATTGAGAGAAGAAGAGGAAGAGGAAGGGGAGGGAAAGGGAGGGTGAAGGGAAGAGAGAAAAGGAAGGGAGGGGAAGGGGTTAGGGAGAGAGGAGAAAGAAGAATGGATGAGGAGGGAGGGCAGGAAGGAGGAGAACGAGAAGGGAGAGAAAGGAAGGGGGAGGAAGGGGGAGGAAGGGAGGGAGGGGGAGGGAGGAAGAAGGAGGAATTGAAGGAAGAGGAAGGAAGGGGAAGAAGGGAAGGAAGGGGGAGGGAGGGAAGGAAGGAGGGAGAGAAAGGAAGGGGGAGGGAGGGAAGGAAGGGGGAGGGAGGGGGAGGGAGGGAAGGAAGGGAGGAAGGGAAGAGGGGAGGGAGGGAAGGAAGGGGAAGGGAAGGAAGGGGAGGAAGGGAAGGAAGGGAGGAAGGGAAGGAAGGGAGGAAGGGGGGAGGTCACACTCTCACACTCACCTGAGATATAGTAATAACGCCCAGGTAAAGATTTTAAGGTTCTTCACCTGTCGTTAAGTACATCATCTTCCTCATAACTGGTGATCTGAAGGCATAACCCCCCTCCCTGTTACCTCCTTCTCCCCACCTATCCTCCTCCTCATCCTCTAACCTCCTCCCCTACTCTCACCCCACCTCCTTACCCCCCTCACCCCTCTCCCCAAAACACCCTGTGCCTCCCCCCCCACTTCCCCCTCAACAACCCCCCGACCTCACCTCAACCCAATCAACCCCCACCTCCCCCCCCCCCCCACCTTGGATGCATTTCAAGGTTCCAGGTTAAGTTTTCCCTCCAACTGGTGATGTCAGAGTACTTAGTTACGATGCAAACTCAGTGCAGCCACCAGTTAGGAAATTTCAACTAGACGAGAATCCATCTTTGTTATTAAAGTAGGTAGTGAGACAGTTAGATACGTTCTCACATCACCAGTTAAGAGGAAATTTAACTTAGGAACCTTTGAGAATCCATCTTTTTGTGTAGTAAGTTAAGTGAGACAGTTAGGATACGTTCTCACATCACCAGTTAAGAGGAAATTTTAACTTAGGAACCTTTGAGAATCCATCTTTGTGTAGTAAGTTAAGTGAGACAGTTAGATACGTTCTCACATCACCAGTTAAGAGGAAATTGGAGGGAAGAAGGTGAGTGAGGCTATGGAAGGTGTACACAGCGGCCATAGGTATTACTGCGGCCGCCAGGTGTACACAGCGGCCGCCAGGTGTACCTGGCGGCCGCCAGGTGTAGACAGCGGCCGCCAGGTGTAGACAATGTGTAGTAATAACAATACCAGTCCAGGTGTTTTATACATCACACTACCGGGAACAATAGAGAAAATGTAAAATGTCGGAAAGTTACCACGACCACGAGTGTCTCTTTGTGTCGGCAGAGGCCAATCTAATTTACCCTAACCTAACCTAACCTAACCCTAACCTAACATAACCTAACCTAACCTAACAACCCTACCTTCCTAACTGAATTGAGAAGTGAAGTTATGTTATATTAGACTGAGTTATGGTAAATTTAAGTTAGGTTAGGTTGGGTTGGAGATAAGTTAGGGTTAGGTTTAAATTGAAGACAAAAAGATCGGAATATCTCTCTCTCTCTCTCTCTCTCTCTCTCTCTCTCTCTCTCCCCACGACACCACGACATATTTATAAGACGGAAAGGGGGGCGGAGGGAGGGCAGATATATTGAAAGGAAAAAGCCAACCAGTTTTAACCTTTTCCTTATTCTGATTTCAATTCTCTCTCTCTCCTTCTCTCTCTCTCTCTCTTTTTTTTTTCTCTCCTTTTCCATTTTTAAGTCTCTCTCTCTCTAAGTAGCTTTTTTCTCATGTCTCAGTTCTTCTCAGTCTCTCAGTAACTTCCCCATTCTCTCTCACCATCTCCCATTCTCTCTCACCATCTCTCACCACCTCCCCATTCTCTCTCACCATCTCTCCTCCCATTACTTCTCTCAGTCTCTCACCCCCCACTGCTAGTAACTTTCCTTCTTTGAGATGAACATTTTGTGTTGCATTGTGTGATCTTTCCTCCTCCTCCTCCGCCCCCCCTCCCACACAGGCAATCCTTTCCCTTCCCCACCTGCCATCCCTACCCAACCTCCCTTAACCCCCCATTCCACTACCACCCCCCTTGCTCCTGGTCTGGTCTTGTTCTGGCCTGACCTGGTGTAACCCTGACCTGACATGACAGATTCTAACCTAACCAAAACCTAACCAAGCCTAACCTAGCAAACCTAACCCCTAACCAAACCAAACCTAACCTAACCCTAACCAAACTAGCCTAACCTAATCCCAACTACCCTAACCAAACCTAACCAAACACTAACCTAAAATAACCTGTAACGGAGAAGCACATCATGTGTTATAGGGGATAAGTATAGCAATAGCAGGTGAACACTAGAGGACCAATCAGCGTTTATCATGCCGAGAAAGGACCAATCAGCGTACATCATACACATATGGATTCTCCCAATCGCGAGCCGCCATCTCCCGCCCAGCTGATTAATGTAAACAAACAATGGCGTCACGAGCCTAAAACTACTTTACCCGTATTTAATATAACAAATAATTATATATATACAGAGATAATACGAATAATAATACTCTAAATTATTTTGTCAGGTTAGGTTTAGGTTAAGTTAAGTTGATATGAGTCAGGTCAGGTTAGGTCAGGTTAGGTCAGGTTAGGTTAGGTCAGGTTAGGTTAGGTCAGGTTAGGTTAGGTTAGGTCAGGTTAGGTTAGGTTAGGTTAGGTCAGGTTAGGTTAGGTTAGGTTAGATTAGGTCAGGTTAGGTTGGGTTAGGTTAGGTTAGGTCAGGGTTAGGTTAGGGGTCAGGGGTTAGGTTAGGTTAGGGTCAGGTTAGTTAGTTATGAACACAGGAGGGATTTTGTCTTACCCTTCAGAAGAAAGACGTAAGGTTTACTGCACTCTGACCCCCTGTGTACACCTCCAGTAAACTCCCAGTAAACTCTAGTAAACTCCCCAGCACACCCTCAGTAAACCTCAGCACAATTTCTCACAGTAAACCTCCCAGTAAACACCTCAGTAAACTCCCCAGCACACTTCAAAACCCCAGCACACCCCTCAGTAAACTCCCCAGTAAACTCTCTAGCACACTTCAGTAAACTCCCCAGCACACCTCAGTAAACTTCCCAGTAAACACCTCAGTAAACCCCAGCACACCCTCAGTAAACTCTAGCACACCCCCTCAGCAAACCCCAGTAAACTCCCAGTAAACTCTCAGTGCCACACCCTCAGCAAACTCCCCAGTAAACACCCCAGTAACCCCAGCACACCCCCTCAGTAACTCCCCAGTACACCCCCATCAGTAACTCCCAGTACACTCCCCAGTAAACACTCCCAGCACCTCCCCACCCTAATGACACAGATCAGCTAAAATATACGGATGTTGACTTGGAATTTAAATGTGTGAGTGTGTGTGTATGTGTATATGTGCCGTCACACACACACACACACACACACACACACACGCACACACACACACACACACACACGTAAACAAACATATGAAAATAAAAACGATCACGAGCAGTGTGTTCATATTGCTCTCTGATTGGTCGATCACTGAATCCAATACTACACTTTGATTGGTCGAACATTGAGCAGAGCAGTCAGGGACGTTCGCTGATTGGTGGAGCCATAAAGAATAGACAAATGAGAGGATACTTGCGACTAACTAATAAAGTTGATGGTGATGGTAGTGATGGTGGTGATGGTGATGGTAGTGATGGTGGTGGTAGTGGTGATAGTGGGAGTGGTGATGGTGGTGGTAGTGATGGCAGTGATGATGATGATGAGGATGATGGTAATGATGATGATGTGTGATAATGGCGGTCACTTTTCTCACGACTAATTAGCTTAATCAAAAGTCTCTCTCTCTCTCTCTCTCTCTCTCTCTCTCTCTCTCTCTCTCTCTCTCATTTATCCGTTTTCTCTCATGTCATTATTTACTTTATTATCTTTTACAGTAATTCTAATAAAGTAAAGGCGTGGCAATGATAACAGAGGCGTGGCAATGATAACAGAGGCGTGGCAATGATAACAGAGGCGTGGCAATGATAACAGAGGCGTGGCAATGATAACAGAGGCGTGGCAATGATAACAGAGGCGTGGCAATGATAACAGAGGCGTGGTAATGATAACAGAGGCGTGGCTTGATGATAACAGAGGCGTGGCAATGATAGCAGAGGCGTGAGAATGATGGCAGAGGCGTGGGAATAATAACAGGCGTGTTAAAACACATAAACATAGGAATAAGGACAATGCCAGCCGTAGAATATTGGGGGCGTGTTAGAAATAATGAGGGGCGTGGGAATGTGAGAGTGTGAGGCATGAGGCGATAGTGGGGCGTGGGAATAATGAGGGCGTGGGAAATAATGGGGGCGTGGAAGCAATGAGGCGTGGGAAATAATGAGGGCGTGGGAATGTAAGGGGACGTGGAAATAATGGGGGGTGATGAAATAATGAGGGCGTGGAAATAGTGAGGCGTGGGAAATGGTGAGGTGCGAAGAGAAATAGAAAAGCTGAGCGTGTAGGAACGACTAGGTGTGGCGTGTAGGAACGACTAGGGTGGCGTGTGGGAACGACTAGGTGGCGTCTGTGGGATTATCATCAGGATCACAAAGCTGCCCCCCCCCCCCCTTCACACACAGGAAGCTGCCTCCAGATCATGTTGGCCTAATCTTCCTATCTGTCTGTCTGTCTGTCTGTCTGCATCTCTGTCTGTCTGTCTGTCTGTCTGTCTGTCTGTCTGTCTGTCTGCCTGTCTGTCTGTCTGTCTGTCTGTCTGTCTGTCCAAGTGCGTGTGTGGGGGGGCTGGGTGGGGGTGGGTTGTGTCTGTAAACAGAGCGAAATCAAATGAATAAACACACATACGTACACACAAGATACATACACGTGTGCACATCAGGACAGGAAATTTAAAAAGAGAGTTTGTAGTTAAGGAAGGAAGAATGAAGGAGTTTGTTTAGGGGAAAATTTTAAGACTAATTCTTCCCTCCAAAAGTTACTTGGCGTTGGTAACTCTGCCTGCCCCTCCTCACCCCTTGCAGTGTTGCCAACTGTCATAAGTGCGTCATCAATTCCAAGTTAGAACGTTATTGATTACTAATTTACTGAGGCACACCTGACATACATACATACATACATACATACATACATACATACATACATACATACATTACATACATACATTCATAATATTCTATGATTAAATATAAACAAAGTAGATATTATTATTATTATTATTATTATTATTATTATTATTATTATTATCATTATTATTATGATTATTATTATTATTATTATTATTATTATTATTATTATTATTATTATTATTATTATTATTATTATTATTATTATTATTATTATTATTATTATTATTATTATTATTATTATTATTATTACTATTATTAAGGACAGGTATAGTTAACTTAGAGGTAGGTTAAATTTTACTTGGATAGGTTAAATTAAATCAGATTACGTAAAGTTAGATTAGAATAAGCTGAGTTAAATTCGGTTAAGTTAGACAATTAAGCTGGGTTAAGTTAGGTTAAGTTAGACAATGTTTAGTTTGGTTAAGTTAAGTTAGGTTAAGTTAAGTTAGGCTACTTTTCGATAACTAGCAAAACAATAGCAAACTTTAATCTATTTAAGGAAAACTATTATAACTTTCATTTAGGAAAAGTAGACAAAAATAGCATAAGATTCGAAAGTAAGAGAAAGTAACGGAGACGAAGGAAGAAAATCAGAGAAAGAAAGAGAGAGGTGAGAGAGAAAGAGAAAGATGTGAGAAAGAGAAAGATGTGAGAGAGAGAGAGAGAGAGAGAGAGAGAGCCAATAATGAAAGCATGTGAGAGAGAGACAGAGAGGGAAAGGATGTGTCTGACAGAGAGTAAAAGAGAGAAAGAAAGAGAAAGGGGTATAGAGAGAGAAAAGAGAAAGAAAGAGAAAGCGAGATAGAGAGAAAACAGAGAGAAAGAAAGAGAAAGAGAGATAGAGAGAAAACAGAGAAAAAGAAAGAGAAAGCGAGATAGAGAGAAAGGAGAGAGAAAGAGAAGAGAAATAGAGAGAAAGAAAGAGAAAGAGAGATAGAGAGAAAACAGATAGAAAGAAAGAGAAAGAGAGATAGAGAGAAAAGAGAAAGAGATAGAAAGAAAAAAAATGAAAAATATAATAAAAACAGAAACGAAAGACAAGATAAAGAAAAGAAAGAAAAGAAGATAAAATAATGAATGCAGATGATTAAGTAATGAAGGAAGAGCGAGGGAGAAGGAGAGATATTTTGAGATAAATTAAAGCGTTATCTCTGAAGTTACAGTGTAATTTATTATTAAGGGAGATAGGTAGAGAGTTCTCACGCCGCCCCAGGGAGATAATATATGTAATTAATGTCTCTCTCTATCTCTCTCTCTCGTCTCTCTCTCTCATCATTCTCTCTCTCTCTCTCTCTCTCTCAATATGTACACAAAGATAGATAGAGACAAGAGACAGAGTGAGAGAGAGAGAGTGAGTGAGTGAGTGAGAGTGGTGGTGAGTGGAGTGAGTGAGTAAATATTTGCACGAATTTTGTGTCTGAAATGGGGAGAGAGAGAGAGAGAGAGAGAGAGAGAGAGAGAGAGGATGGGGGAGAAAAAGAGAGGGAGGAAATGAAAGAAAGAAAAAAAGAAAGAAAGAAAGAAAGAAAGAAAGAAGCATGTACTTCCTTGATTCCCAAGTTTATCTAAATATTTTGTTTCTCATCAACTTTATTCTTCATTTCTCTCTCTTTCATTATAAAACTTAAAGCATTTTCGCTGTTCAGACTAATACGTTTCATCTTATTCAGTCTGAAACGTTTTCGCTGTTCATTTGACACGTTTTTGCTGTTTAGACTAATACGTTTTTGCTGTTTAGACTAATACGTTTCCGCTTGTCAGACTAATACGTTTTCGCTGTTCAGTCTAATGCGTTTTCGACGTTTAGTTTCATACATTGTTCGCTTTCAGTTAAATATATGCTCGCTTTTCTGTTTAATAGGTTTTTCGCTGTTCAGTTTACAAGTTTTATATTTTTCAATCAATTTTTACTGTTCACTTCCTTATTAAAAATGTCTTCTTGACGCTGTTAATATGTTTACTGGGGTGATACATAAAAAAACATGACATTTACTCAGACTTAAACTGATGTGGTTTGTATACTGACGATCTGTTATCTATTACGACTGATTTTTTACTGGTGGTTAAACGCCTCTTCCACCTCACAACCCACGCGTTTCCGGGATAAGCCACATCAGGAACGGATACGCTACTTTAAGAACGGCTTACGCAACTTCAGGACCGGATTACGCAACTTTAAGAAGATTACGCAACTTCAGGAACGGATTACGCAACTTCACGACCGGATTACGCAACTTCGGGAACGAATACGCAACTTTAAGAACGGATTACTCAACTTCCGGACCGGATTACGCTACTGAGGGTTGGCGACCACAGCCCCCTCTCCAAGGACTGCCTTTACTAAATCCTCCCAGATGTTGCATCTCTCTGGTGAACCCCGAGTGTTTACCGCATTCATCCATCCTATTCTCTATCCCTTACCCTGGCCCTCCTATCCCTGGCCCTCCTACCCCTGGCCCTCCTACCCCTTCCTTCCTACCCCTGGCCCTCCTACCCCTGGCCCTCCCACCCCTGGCCCTCCTACCCTGGCCTCCCTCCCCTGGTCCTCCTACCCCTGGCCTCCCACCCCTGGTCCTCCTACCTGGCCTCCTACCCCTGGCCTCCTACCCCTGGCCCTCCTACCCTGGCTACCCCTGGCCCCCTACCCCTGGCCTCCCCACCCTGGCCCCCCCTCCTCCTACCCCTGGCCTCCTACCCTCTCCTACCCTGGCCTCCTACCCTCTCCCTACCCCTGGCCCCTACCCTGGCCACTCCCTACCCCTAGCCCTCCCTACCCCTGGCCTCTGTCCCTGCCTCCTACCCCTGGCCCTCTATCCCCTGGCCCTCCCTACCCCTGGCCCTCCCTACCCCTGGCCTCCCTTCCCTGGCCTCCTCTCCTACCCCTTCCTTCCCTACCCCTGGCCTCCTACCCTGGCCCTCCTACCCCTGGCCCCTCCCTACCCCTGGTCCTCCTACCCCTGGTCCTCCTACCCCTGGCCCTCCTACCCCTGGTCCTCCTACCCCTGGCCCTCCTACCCCTACCTTCTCACCCCTGCCGTCCCCTAACCCTTATACCATTATTCCTTTGTATTACACCTTCAGACAACTCCCTCAAGCTACCGTGTACCAGTCCCACTCATATCAGACTCCCGCAGTTGACTCCTGAAGGTCCCAGCAGAGATGTAATATACGGGTACAGTTGTCATCAGAATTCCTTGGACACTTTTGGCATCATCTACGTTAGGTTAGGTTAGGTTAGGTTAGGTTAGGTTAGGTTAGGTTAGGTTAGGTTAGGTTAGGTTAATGTTAGGTTAGGTTAATGATAATAAAATATTGCCAAGTGTCCGGGGAATATTGAGACCAAATATTCAGCCACTGTATCCTTCAGAAATATAAGATTACAGTTTTAAATAATATATAATACAGGTACAGTGATTTACAATTTTGTTTACAGAATAATAATAATAAAAATATAAAGATAATTACTAATTAAAAAAAGTGTAAAGTGATGTTACATTTCTGCCTGTGTGGTAATGTGGTGATTTTTTTAGAGTGTGGTAGTGTGGTGGTATGGTAGTATGGTGGTGTGGTAGTGCTGTAATATGGTAGTGTGGTAGTGTGGTAGTGATGTAGTGTGGTGTAGTGGTATGTTAGTGTGGTAGTATGGTGTTGTGGTGATGTTACGGTAGTGTGGTGGTGTGGTGTTGTAATGGTGGTAGTAATGGTGGTAGCAGGCAGTCATCACCCTATAAGAGTAGTGTGGTGGTGGTAGTAGTGGTGGTATGGTAACATTATGGTAGTAGATTTTCACCATTCTGTAAGGTATGGTGGTAGTGTGTGGTCATAGTGGTGGTAGTTGTGGTGACAATTAATCAGTAATGGTGGTTGTGATAGTAGATACTAATAGTGGTAGTGGTGGTAGTAGTGGTATCAGGCGTTAATAGTGGTAGCAGCCAATCAGCACTGAGTGGTATTGTAATAGTGTGGTAGTAATTGTTGTGGTGGTATTAGTGGTTGTGGTGATAGCAACCAGACCTGGATTTGTGGTAGTGTGTTGATGGTGGTGGTGTGGTATGGTGATGGTGATGGGATGGTGGTGGTATGGTGAGGTATTGTAATCGTGGTGTTTGTGTGGTAGTGTGGTTGTGAGTGTGGTAGTGTGGTTGTGAGTGTGGTAGGTGGCTAAGGACCAGCGGAGAACTGCGGTAGAGTTAGGAGGGGGAGGGGGAGGTGTCGCCATGTTGGACGTACCGTGTGTGTGTCGAGGGGTCGAGGGGCTGGTGGTGGTGGGGGGAGTGATGCACTCATGCTACCAGGAGGAGGCTCCACTCAGCCACCTCCTGCTGATGCTGCTGTTACTGCTGCTGCTACTGCTGCTGCGGAGCCTGGGGGCACTCATAGCAGCACTGTAACGCCGACGGCTGCTGCTGCTGTGGTCGCAGCAGCAGGGGCGGCAGGAGATCCCGCGACACTGACACTACTGTATGTTGACGCCGGAGATGACAGCCTCCCAGCACCACCATCACTGACACACTGAACCTCCCGCGCACGCGCCCACACGTGCACACCACGCGCCCACACCCGCGCATCTACACCCCCTAACCCCATGCCTCCCTACACCTGCGACCTGAGCAACACCCAACTCCTCAACCTCCTCCTACACCTCCTACCTCCTCCTTACCCCCTCCTCCTCCTCCTCACAACACCACAGTAAGTACAGCAGACGAGGACAGAAGATGACTCCCCCGGTGACAGGTTGTCTAAGATGAAGCACCATCGATTTTTGTTGTGGTGTGTGACCCTCTGATGTTGCCTCCACCACAGTGATGCTGCCTCCACCACAGTGATGCTGCCTCCACCACAGTGATGCTGCCTCCACCACAGTGATGCTGCCTCCACCACAGTGATGTTGCCTCCACCACAGTGATGTGCCTCCACCACAGTGATGTTGCCTCCACCACAGTGATGTTGCCTCCACCACAGTGATGCTGCCTCCACCACAGTCATGCTGCCTCCACCACAGTCATGCTGCCTCACCACAGTCATGCTGCCTCCCACCACAGTCATGCTGCCTCCACCACAGTCATGCTGCCTCCACCAGTAATGTTGCCTCCACCAGTCATGATGTCTCCATCAGTCATACTGTCTTCATCAATCATGCTGCCTCCACCAGTCATGCTGCCTCCACCAGTCATGTTGTGTCTCCACACTCAAACTGCCCCCACCAGTCATGCTGCCTCCACCCACAGTCATGCTGCCCCTGGTAATGTTGCCTCCACCAGTCATGCTGTCTCCATCAGTCATGCTGTCTTCATCAGTCATACTGCCCCACCAGTCATGCTGCCTCCACCAGTCATGTTGTGTCTCCCACACTCAAACTGCCCCCACCAGTCATGCTGCCTCCACCAGTCATGCTGTCTTCATCAGTCATGCTGACCAGTCATGCTGCCTCCACCAGTCATGTTGTGTCTCCCACACTCAAACTGCCCCCACCAGTCATGCTGCCTCCACCAGTCATGCTGTCTTCATCAGTCATGCTACCCCCACCAGTCATGCTGCCTCCACCAGTCATGCGTTGTAATTATAATCAACATTAAATAATTGGAGGAGTGGTGTTGGTGCGGCGCTAATGCTCTCTCTCTCTCTCTCAACTGTCATGGGTTTGAGTCGTCCTTACACACGTGAGCAGGTTGGCATTCAGGAAGTTGCCAACAGTGTGTAACAAAGAGCCAGTACATGCCCACGGTGCCAACCAAGGGCTATAAAATATAAGGTCTGCTCACGTATCAAAAACACCGAACCTTTTCAGAGCTCCTGACGCCGCTTGTGCCCACTTATTAATGATAACGGTCATTTAACAACTTGTCAATGAAGAAAGTAAAACTGACACTCCTTCAGAAGAAGCTGTATATAGTATTTTGCTGCCACTGTGAACTATATAAAAGCTTATTCTAAATTATTTTCAGGTATGTTTAATTTCGGACGCGAAGTTGGATACGTTGTATTATAACACTCCTATTGATAAGTTGTACCTGAAATAACATAGGCTTACCTTTTGAACATGGTAGTTGTAATGTTGGTATTGCTCCATCCTTAATCCTTTCAAGTTCGTCTCAAACGTACTGGCCTCAAAATGCAAGCTGTATATTATGGCATTTTCAGCTTTTATACAGTCTATCATTCAGCACAAGTAAATCCAGCTTCTTCTCAGTTCCTTATCCTTGGGAAAACGATGGAAAATATATCACTCATGTTTCTAATTTGTGATAAATAACAAGTGCTCGGCATGCTTATTGGTGTTGAATTATGTGATGTAACGAGCTTCTGTAGTTCCGTTTTCTTTGATGTGTGAAGGCAATAAATAAATGACCTCTTATGTCCTGTTGACCCTTGATGCCAACAGTGCCTGACCTGACCCAAGCGGCTAACAGTGGTGAAGAGAGTAAAATAAAATACACGAAAGTAAAACAATTGCTATATCTTATATCCACAATTAAAAAGTAAAGAAGTCCTTCCATAATAAAGCTTCATTTTCTTTTATAACAGAGAAAATGGACGTAAATAAACAGTTTATGAATGAGTTTAAATGCGGGAATTAAATGACTTTGAATGAGTTTAAATGTGTTACCGTAGTATTAAAGAGACTAACCGAGAGTCACCTTAATTTAATGGCTAATAATAACAATAATAGAGGTAATTAGCGAAGGAAATGTCATAGAAGAAAAGTGTCTTAAAATTGTTTGAACTCTTGATTGCAAATATAAAATTCACGAAATTCCGTTGGTGGTAATAATAATAATAATAATAATAATAATAATAATAATAATAATAATAATAATAATAATAATAATAATGTATAGAACATAATTAACGTGTAGTAAATTCAGGAAAGAGTTATTAAAAAAATTAACCTTAGCTATATAAATTTATTTAACAAAAAGTTCACATGATGGAACTTTAGGCAATTTTGACAAAGTGAATTTTGCGCTACAGTTTATTAGCAAAATATTAATACGAATAAATTTATTTCAGGATTATTAGGAACCCTAGTATATATTGGTTTGGTTAGGTTAGATTAGGATATGTTAGGTTAAGTAGATAAGGTTAGGTTACATTAGATTTGGTTCGGTTATATTAAATTAGGTTTGATTTGGTTAGGTTAGATTAGAATAAGTTAAGTTTGGTCACAATAAATTAAGTTAGGTTAGGGACTTAAAGAAAATATATGAGATTTAGTTCCTTATGATATTCCTTGCTGGTGATCATCGCAGTGTGCACTGATATAATTTAATTACCATATTATTTTTTTCATCAGTTCAATATGCTGTTGTTCATATAGTACCTCCCTTGTAGTGGTTAAACAGTTCGGTACTGTACTTTACTCTATCCCCTTCATCACTAACTGATCTGTTAGTTGCTTGGGCAGCCTGGCCACGTCTCTGTTATGCACTGTTACGTTTACTTTAGTTTTATCCTCTTTGTCAATGATTGGATCATTAACTGCTTGGGTGGTCGGTCACATCACTGTTACCCACTCATGGCAAGTACTGGGCATGTACTGGCTCCTGAATGTATCTGAACCTGCTCCAGTGTTGGTCAAGTCTGGTCTTGATAGAGCTCACACTCGGTGCCGTCACAACGATCTCTGGTAGATTGCTCCAAGAATTCACAACTCACACTCCAAAAAAGTTTGCCCAGACAATTTTCTGAACTTGTAGCTTCTTCAGCCTTAACTGTGACCCCTAGTAGGGTGGGCATCTGCCAGTTCCTGGTATGAACACTCGACTGAGCAAAGTCCTCGGAGGTGTTTAAAGGCTGCTATTTGTTCACCCCTTGCCTGTCTATATCCTATAAGCTATGCAGTAGCAGGTATTCTAATATTTCTGGGTACCTGAGGTGCCATAGTCTGGTGGCCTGCCTTTGGATGTTTTCAATCAACTGATAGTCTCTAGTATATCTCACAGACCAGAAGGGATGACAGTACTCCAAACGGGGAAGCGCCTAACTTCTGAAAAGCTTTATGAGGGATGGACCATCTAGGTTTCTGAACACCCTTCTTAAAGGACCCACTAGCTTAGTAGCTTCATAGAATTTCTTCTCACAGTGATCTGAGAACTTCACCTCATTGTCAATGTACACACCCAGACCCTTTTGCATTTGGTCTCTGTTAATGCTGTTTCTTTGTCCCATTGAGACATGTGATATGCCTCCTTACTGTTGGTATGACTTAGGTGCATCCTCATACATTTCATGACATTGAATCTTAACAATCATTCACTTGACCACTCCTGAAGCAGACAGAAATCCTTCTGTAGCTCTTTACAGTCTGTTTTGTTCTTAATTTCCCTGAATAACTTGGGTTCGCCCACAAACATTTGTATGGAGGAGTGTATAGCTTCTGGCATGTCATTTATGAACCAAACAGACAGCAAAAGGCCCAGTACACTGCCCTGTGGTACCCCACTTATCATGGGCACACATAACGATTTTGTGTCATTAATCACCACACACTGCTTGTGGTCAACATTATCACAGTTATACAGGTCCAGTAGTCACACAGACAACCTTGTAATAAAATAAGGACAATCAGACAGGTCAGGTACACTGCCCCTCACCATTCTGGGGTTTGTATACTTACCGTAACATACTTTAGAAACAAATGGTTGCTGAGGATTATCTCCCCAAGTAAATTCTAATCAAACTTGTCTTGAGAAGTTTCTATGCCAAATTACATAAGAAAGACTCAACAGTTTAAAAAGAAATTCAGAAGTAGATGAGCAGGCAATAAACAGTGGCAGCTGACACTTCACAAAAGGTGTCCTTGTCTTTTGTCTCAATGATCAATAACTTTTGGTCTAAGTTGATGTAAAATTTTGAAGAAAAACCAAACCCTCTGAATACATGCCAACCCTTAAGTATAATGAAAAGCCCATCAAGAAAATTAATCCCTTGAGTAAATTAGTTTATCAGGTACAAAGAATTGAGAACAATGATGTAACCCTCTGTATATGACGAACAATTCACAGATTACAATAACATACTGCAGTACTCAAGAGTGAATCATCACACTCAAGGGATCAAAAAACTCAAAAACATTAAAAATTTAGATTAATTTTAGTAAAAACAAAATGCCTAGATGATCATGATAATAATTCTTACATTTTATTATTCAAGTCTTTATTTATGACATAGTGTAACATCTCAGAGAATCTAGATTTGTCATCACATAACAAGGACTAGAACACCTTAATAATCAAAGGACCAGTACTGTACTGTACAATAGTTTGAAACTTTACTGTGGCACTTTGAAAAATATTACCTTGAGGACAAACTGAGCCTTTGTGGGGTGCCCTACATGTCACCCCAGTATAAACAATATTGTCTTATCATTATAAACAGCATTATTATCTCATTACAAACAATATTGTCACCACCTGAGTATGTACTGACTAGTGACTACTAACAGTTATTCAGGGTCACAATCTGCTATCAGTATATTGTCAACACAGGATATATCATATGGAAGTATACAATCAGTATATATGGTGATGTATTATTTCACTTTTCATTTACAACAGCTTACTTTTTGACTGATAATACTGAGACTGTACTGTACATATACATACTGTACTGTACAGGGTTTTAACGAAATATAATTTGGAGTGTCTGGGATGACGTGAAGACAAAAGTATTAAAAGAATAACCAAGATCAGGTTAATCATTTTGTTTGTGGGGAAAGTTACTCAACCCAGACATGAGTGAAGGTGGTCAATTTAACCAATTCAAGATGAAAACCCTGTACCTAATATTTATATTATTCTTGTCATTTTTAATTATTGTCATTATTGAGTACAAAGACTTACAGTAGAGTTAGAAACAAGTACACTAGTTGTACAAAATCAACAAGAGAAACATTAACAATACTGATCTAAATAAAAACTTTAAATGGAATAAATATTTACATCATACATGCAGAATACTTACACCCACTCAAAGAATCAATAATGAGTCTCTGACAGCTCATTTTACTCATTAGTTCAGCCTTTAGAGAAGTAAGCAATCAATTCATACATAAATAAAATAAATAACATAAAATTAACACCCTGAATGCCATACCCCATAATATAGCAGGGTGGCAGCTCAAAGGAATGGCGGGACAGCTTAGTGTGGGGTCTTGACACAGAAACTGGCAACAGGTACACTCGTTCCAAGAAGTATCTTCACGATTTTGTTCGAGACAATATGACACAACGGACGAAGGATTTTGATAACCCTACCGAGAACAGGAGTCGCGGTGTACATCTTGAAATTCATCGGGCCCCTCCGTAAAGATACTCTCTGGAGTGAATGTTACACCATCCTGCTAAATAATAACAATTAACCTTTACTGGATGCAAACAATAACATGCACCACTTACGTCAGGAATCAAGACTGGTGTACTAACTTCATCATCACATTATCCATTTCTGCACAAGTTCAACACAGTAAGCAAAGCTCACCCTCATAAAATAGGCTTCACATGTTCAAGTAATGTACTAGTCAATAAAACATGGTGATCCACAGATTGCAAGATTCTTCTCATATGATAAAAACATTTAACCTGTAACTCACACAACTGTTGCTGTCAATGATGGCCACTATGTCTCATAATTTAAAGCAAGATAATAAATGGGTTTACTTGTGTTAACATGATGTGCTAAACTTGTCAAGGTGATCTGTATGTGATAGATAATGTGCTATATTATTTAAAGTGATGTGATAACACTTATCAAGATTGGATATACTTGTTAAACCTAATTTTACACTATTAAAATTGTGCTACACTCTTAAAATATTGGACTATATACTTGCAGACATATTGCTTAACACTTGTCAACATGACGTGCCACACTCAGTACAAATGTTGTGCTATATTTGTTCATCTGCCATGTGACACATAACAACATAGTCTACTACATGCTGCAGAATAAATGATAAAATATTGTGCTACATGCAGTACCTGAATTTATATCCTCAGTACGGATGATGGCCTGCAAGAACTACTGCTTGCCCGTGGTCGTCTAAACCACATAAACGTGGAAACAAGTTTAGTTAACAAATAATATTTTCTCACACATTAGTACAGTTATTTCACTCTCTTTTATCATAGCAAAAATTGGGAAATTGTGTCATACAATACAGTATCTGAATTCCAACACTCAATTGTTTCTTCATATAAAACTAAGTGAAATGTTGGTACAGTACTTAAATGGTAGTGTGTCTGAGCCAGTGCTCATATACTGTACGTTAAAAAATTATCTTTTAAAGAAAGATTTGAGCATTCTAAATATGAATATAAAAATATGCAATAATTTTCTTTTATTTAATTTGCCTCATATTACATGAGAGTAAATGAGGAGAAATTGGACACTGGCTGAGTAAATGTGTGGCGTGGTGTGAGTGATGAGTCTACTTGTCTTCAGGTGAGTTTGAGGAAGACGTTACCTGGTGACTGTAGGAGAATGATGATACAGAAAGCTTTAATGTAGACTTAAGAACACTGTGAGTGTAAATTAATGTATGGGTAGTTGTCGAAACTAATAACATAATCAAATTGACAAAAGTACTATGGTTTATTGCATGCTTTCCTTGTGCACATGTTCATGATAGTATCCACCCTCCATAATCTTTCCATTTTATGGAAGTCTCTTGGTCCCAAATGTTTCAGTTGACAGATACTTTACTGTACAGCATTTTGGAAATACACTAATATATATAGAGAGAAAAATAACACACACAGCACATTTCATGGCAGTTACAGAATTCATAATCAAATTCAACAATAAAGCAAAAAACAGTTTGCTCACTCTATTTTAAACTGTTGTTACATACACAGTCAACAAGTACACAATGATGGAATAATGGGATTAAATTCAATGATTTGCTAATCAGTGAGAGATGAGCCATACCCCGTAGTCAAAGCAAACATGGTGCACAACCTGAAAATTGTGTACTAATGTGACAGAAATAAAATGTGTTTATTGCCACCTGTACAACAAATGATCATTTTCTCTCTTATGTACCACGTTTGTTGTGACATGAGTTTGTGTCTCACGAGTCAGCGTATTGGCCAAACAGATGCCACCTATCTGCTCGAGAATACCTGTTGTCTATGTATGTGTCAGCAGGGATACAGATTATCTCTTATTTAGCCTCTGTTAAATAACTCTCGAGTCTCTTGCATAAATCTCCCTGACCAATCTGTAAACTCCCTGTTGTGAGCTGAACTTTCTTAACTTCTCTCTGACCATCTGGACAGTAGTCTAACAAAACAAAACCAATAATAAATTTCCAAATTAATTTTTTCAACTTAAATGCCCCAAAAATATTCCAAACTGAAATCTAACTTTATATGGACACCAACACTGCCATGTAATATCTTTTGGGTAATCAGAACATTTTCTCCAGACATCGGTGGAATCGCTACCTTATGAGAACAAACACTCACCTGCACTAGACCACAAACTGTACTGACACAACTGAGTGTTTACCTACAGTTCATATTGGTCCCAGGAGTACAGTGCTTTTGTTATTGTATGATTGGTCGTACACCCTGATCTACCACCCATCTCCTGGTCCCCCATCCACCTCCTGCCTCACCACCCACCTTCTGGTCCCCACTCATCTCTTGGTCTGTCACCCACCTCCTGCCTCACCACCCACCTCCTGGTCCCCACTCATCTCTTGGTCTGTCACCCACCTCCTGCCTCACCACACATTTGCTTGTCCAGTGACATCACAATTGTAACATATAAAATTATGAGTCTTTTGATTGAAATAGACATAATTCTTATTTTACTAATTTTGTATTAATATTTAATCAAAGCCATAGCTCCACACTCTATTCCTAGTGAAAATCACACACACTTTATATATATATATATATATATATATATATATATATATATATATATATATATATATATATATATATATATATATATATATATATATATATATATATATATATATATATATATATATATATATCCTTTACTTCTTAACACAGGCTGGTCTAACTATGGCAATTGCCAATCACTTCAGCTTCTAACCTCAGGCTGCAAACATACTTTATAAAGAAGAGATAAGAAACATTGATGGTCAGTACTTGTGCTGTACCATACTGTACGTACAAGAACTAATATAATCCCCAGCATACTCTACACCTAACAAAACAGTTTCATTTCGTATAATACAACATTTTAAAGCTTCCTTGTCCTATAAAGAGACTGAAGGGGAAAAGAAGAGAAAGATGACAAGTTCCCCACAACACCTGACAAATGGTGAAGTAGTGATTAATAAGTAGAGAACTGGGAACTAAAATGACTCAGCTGAGAAAACTTGTAGCAGCAGATAGGGAAGGAAGGGGTGTTTGGGAGTCTTTCACAGGGCCCACCCTACCAGCTGACTTGCTGGGTAAACCTAAAGCTATTGAAAAGATGTCCCTTTATGACCAGAAAACTGTTCAGATTTGTAAGACTCATCAATGTGCCTGTCTGTAGAGTGGAAAAATAATCTGGAACTTATGGGAGAGGCACAAGGCTTACAGGCACTTGCTATCACTGAAAAAAGAAATAAAGGACATGCAAACCCAACCTGCCAATATTTATAACTGGTGGATGTTTCTTTGAAAACTAAGCAAACATTTTTTTTTATTTCCGTTACCACCATTTATCCTCACGAGTGTGTTGTCTCTCAGTGGGCCTAAGACACCACACATGAGACAAATAAGAATACTCTACACATTTATAAAGCACTAGTCACACCCTGACATTTTTCTTTACCAGTTGTCAGGTGAGAAAAATCTGTGGAGGGAACAAATAAGCAACAGGAGGGATGGAGCTGAACCACACAAAGACCATCAACTAAATTACATTTCAGACCTCTACTGACCACAGGATTTAAATTCCCACCACTATCAGAGAGGAGCTGATAAATACCCCAGGAAGTTGCTTAACGAAGCAAAACAAAGATTCTGAATTAAAAGAAGTGTAACAGGAGTGATAAGCCCTCACCTCATCACCTGGTTGATGTATCAGTTACGTTCCTTCACAGCCATAAAATAAACCATACTAATAAAGTAATACAACAGATAAACCAAGGACTGTAGTACAGTACAGTATATACAACTTGTGAACAAACATCTTTCGTACCTCTGTAGTCTTTAATACAAGTTGGTGTGGATATGACCATTGAATAAAGTGTATGAATAAAACTATACAACAAGTTGTTGCTATATCATAATTAGCTCCCAGATGACCATACAGTAATCAGTATGAAGCATCTCTCAAACATGCCGAGAAATGCCACTTAGACAACAGACAACATCAGAGAGGAATTTATCACAAGAGAACTTTACAACAACAACAAAGTGATGAGTAGATGGCTTGACCACTACGTCGAGAGAGAACTAAAACGGGGAAGAGTTTCCTAAACCGAGTTTTGACAAGACTTGGGAATGTATGACTTGTGCAAATGTGTCATAAACTGAAACTCATAAGGTATTGAACAACAACAATAACACAAATGATTTAAAAAAGGTGCCAAGCCAGCCATCAACAATTAAACATGCAATATTAGCTACAATACCCAAAGTTTTGTAGGACCAGACAAATGCAGATTCATTATTTATAAATAACAAAATTATCACAACAAATTACTTCCCATCCACAGTGAAGCCAACAAGGAACATTCACCTTAGCTTTGATAAGTGAAAACAAACAATCTTGGTTTGTTTAACTTAGATGAAGAGCAAAGTCAATACAGTACTGTACTGATGTTAGCATGAGGACTACCAGCAGATAATGATGATGTTACTATCAAGGTGGACACATAACCGACTCATAATCCTCAAGTTGATTTAATGCAGTACAGTATAACACATGTCTTGCACACATTGCCTGATTTTAAATTCATATCTCTTTTCATGAGTGTCCAGCCTGAGTCTATTAGCTTATGAGGAATATATATATATATATATATATATATATATATATATATATATATATATATATATATATATATATATATATATATATATATATATATATATATATATATATATATATATATATATATATACAGGGTCAAGGTTAGTAATTAAAATTTATGCATATAAAAACTTGACAAATCTTATAAAAGATATTAATACTCTGAAAATAAAACAAAAGCAGACTTATTATTTGTGAATTACTAGAAAAACAATATGTTCTTCACTGACCTGCTCTTGTGAATTTATACACTGAATATACTTATTGGTAGAAACATTTACTGAATATAAATGCCTTGCAGATTTTACTCTATGATGGCACATTATAAAATAATACATATAATTGCATACATACATTGGCTAATTACTAGTATGTATACCATATAAATATATTCATACATGACGACTTGAATGATAATCCACACCAAGTTACTAAGTGAAAGATAAGCATTTGTACTTGTGTCATCCTAAGACACACCAACTTTGGCTTTGTCTTTTGGATCACGCACGACTCACCTTCCATGAAGTGTAAACACAAATGAAAAAGAAAGCTCCATAACTAATGCAAGAACCATATCACTCTCCTTATACAGTACAGGGTGATAAAAAATAAACCTTATGGCTGTGTCATCTTCAATCAAAAACTTCATCAACTTGTTCCCCCTCAACACCCAGGTCAGTTGTGAATTATTCTAACACTGAACTTATGGCTTTAAGACACATTTCCTCTGGGACACCATTGACATCCTGAAGAATAAGTGCATTTTAAGAGAAAGTAATTAAACACTTCACACCTGCTTGTATATTCAGGACAACAAAATTGAAAGTGTTTTATAAAAAGTGTTAATGCTATTTTCAAGTGAAGGTGAAATTCCCATAAAAAGGTTTAAATTCCCTTGAACTAGTCTGTATAAGGCAACAATAACAAGCCACACTGTGTAGTCGTGGTGATAATATGGCACAAGGCTCTACAAAGCAACACTAACTCCAATGGTCTTTGTTCCCATCTTAACTGCATCACAATCATTGTACATACAGTATCATCACTAAAACCATATTAACCTCTTAATATGCTAGCCTCTCGTTTACTTAAAGACAGTAATCTTGTTTTATTTCCGCAAGTGAATGCAAGTCGTAGGATGCAGTCAAGATTATATTTACTGAATAACAAATATCACCTCAGCAAATAGATGTGAAAACTACACTTGTCTGCTCTGTCTGAGCCTTTTATTGTTATAAATTTTTTTATTATATTTAAGAATTTTGCAAAATATTTTATAATATAAACTTTCTTACACCAAAGTAACATCTTACACTAATATCTTTATCTTTGTGCTTCTTACACTGTATCACATAAGTTCTATGATCTGTTTTGAGAGAGAAAGATTCACCTATAATCTTCTAAAGTAAGTCAGTAATTAATTTTTACTTTACACAAATCAGTCACAAATAACACACCCATTGAAACTAAACAAAATAATTTACTTGCTAGCAGTGAAGTTATTGCATGCAAAAAAACAATTATTTCATAATATTAATTATAAACATAAGTTACATACTATATAATAATTTTTTTTAACATAAACTACAGAAATTCATACATCAGATTTCTATCCACAAAACAGACTGTACTGTATTCCTGCACACATAATCCTCACTACTGTGGTCCTCACACACACCTCTCAACATTGGTGTCAGAAGCTTAAATGGCACTCAATAAAAAATTTTGTACACTGGTCAGATCACCATAGAAACTACACAGTTATTTCACTGAGCGAGATAAACCATTTAAATAGGATAAAAAATGTCGGTGACCAAGATGGTGATCACTGGATGAGGAAGTTGAAAGGAAGACACGAGAAACAGACAAACTGGACCCATTAGTAGTGGTAATTTATATCAAGTTGTGTGACAGAAGTGTAGTACAAGTTGCAAGATGGATAGTGTATTCATAAATGTATATAAAACTGCAGTGATAATGTAGCCAAAAGCTTTCCACCAAAAAAATTAAAAGATAAATTTGGCCTATATAGAACTCGCGCCTCATGACAACTTGACATACTTTCCATGACAGACTCCTACAGGTGACTCTGGTCTGTTAACTAACAACCGATTAACATACAAGTCCAATTTCCTCGACAACGTGAGTAATGCGACTTAACTCGATACATCCATCGTGCGCTGGAGTCCGTACGGTGTTCATGGTTATCCTCCATTACTTCTTTAAATTAGTCTGGATCCACTCTTCATCCAGTTCTTCCAAGTCACGTATCTGGAAGACCTTGGTCAGGTCACACTCCTTGATCATGTAGTTGTAACTCCCTGCATACATCATCTGCAGCTGTGGTTGGCAGTCTGAAACATGATGAAACATTAACGGCACATTGTCTCTCATTTATGCCGGCTTCGCATATACAGCACTGTCCGCAGTTTACTTTTCACCACCTAAATTCTGTTTGTATCGGGATAAGGTTCACACTTGTGCATTGCACAGTTCATCTTTTCTTACAAACTGTTCTATTTATTCATGTTAAACTTTTGGAGTGTAAAAATAAATGCAGACATTAAAGTATTGGTTATTTCAAATAAAAATTATCCTGTTACCACCAATTATTTGCCATAATAAATTCTATTGCAAGTCGTCTAATATTATTCTAATATTTGTACTGTACAAATACAAGTTTATATAAAAGAGTACAGTACAGTAGATACTATGAAAAAATTGGGGAAATACTGTGCTCAGATGAATTACAAGATGTTTGTGTGTCTGTTACAGGAAATGACAATGTGAGACAGACTTGTTTAAGATAAAATAATGAGATAAGGGAAGTTTTTTCCAAAAGTCACACATATCTGTCACATTTCATCCACGTCTAAATAACTGATCCATTCTCTTTTTTCCATTTCTTGACTGTACAGATGTATTTCTCTGCACCCCATTCACACTCTATATTACACTCAACAACACCATTTCCAGTCCTGCCTCTAACATCCAGTCTAAGGTTCATATTTATATATTTGTGTCAACTTAATGATTCCCTTGTACAATCACCAAAAATCGTCATGTCAGTCCTCCATCCCATCCATGAACCCTAATACTCATGAACCTATGAATCCGAGACTTCACACATTGTTGGTTCCATAGGTGGTACACTGTGTGATGTCTCGGATTCACAGGTTCACGACTCTCAGGGTTCATAGATGCGATGGAGGACTAACAGGACGTTTTTCCATGACTGTACATCCTTACTTTTGTCTCCTTTCTTAAAATTCTCTCAAAAAGTTCATCATTCCAATTACTAACACATCCACTCCCGGGTATCTAAAACACTCCACTTCCTCAATCCTTCCAGTCTCACTTCTCTACTTATTTCATCATCTACCATAAGTTAACAGTCAGCATCAACATCCTCCACCTACAGAAAGACAGATACAATAGATAAATTCTTTAGAGTATTTTTCCAAAATCTATTCACATGTTGTGATTATTTTTCCACTCCACAAGTGTTTAAAAAAAATTTATGATCAATAAATCTGGGGAGTAAAGAAAAGAATAAAAATGTGAGCAGCCAAGAGGAGGATGTAACATAATCAGCAAATAATTAGATTGAGAGTGAGAGGGGCTCAAGGCAGTGGAATGTGACGGAGAAAGATTCAAGAGCCTCGACCGCTAACATTCAGGATTTTACCGATTTGTGCCATTACGGACAAAGTTAAAAGTCACAGTCACTTATATACACGTAGCAGTTGATGCACAGTACATGCCTCTGGGTGTAGTGAAGATGAAGGCCATGGGGTACGACACCCTACCGTCTTGATGCTCGATGCGCCAGGAGATAAGGACGTACCGAGGCTGCGTGTCTGGGATGGAGTTCCGCAGGTCATCCACATCCTCAATGTTATCCAATTCCTCCTCCAGAATGATCTCTGATGATTGCTGGTTGACTTTCACTGCAAAATCACCATTAAAGATTAAGCACCCAAATTAATTCAGTTTACTTGACCTAATGATTACCAACTAACACCCTTACGCTAACCTATCACAGCCTAAACTTACCCAACCTAACCCCCCTCCTCCTCTAACTCAGCATTAGGGTGCATAATCATCATGTGAAATAACCTGGGATACCTAATCTTAATGTGATCCATGATTAGTACATAAAAAATTAATACCATTCCCCAACTTCCATTTCCTTAGTGATTACTGTACCTCTCACACACGAACAGTTAGAGTTGGTCTCCCAGTACCCTAAACATCACTTCCAATTACAGTATACAGTAAATCTATAGAGAAAGATGTCAGATACACACATCACAACCTCATCACGTCTCCTCACATACTCTCCCACCTTCCACCCAACTTGACGGCTGTTCTAACTCACACAAAAAATACACTTACAATTCCCTCCTAAAGACCATAACATATTAATAGTTATCTCCTTTAATCTTTCAAAATAACATCAAAGTTTTTTTCTGTGTTATTCATCTGTCATTCTATCCATAAAAACAACAATGAAGTTCTCTCTACATTATTCATCTGTCGTTCTATCCACACTTGAAATCCACATCTGAATCTATATAAATTGTCTCTTCACTCCACAGCCACAAATCCACATCTTGCTTACATACATAACACGTTACACCACCAAGTGACCAGCAACACAAACTCATCCTTTTCTTTACCTCACTTCCCTTCCTTCATGAACTTCACCCTTTTCTTTACCTCACTTCCCTTCCTTCATGAACTTCACCCTTTTCTTTACCTCACTTCCCTTCCTTCATGAACTTCACCCTTTTCTTTTCACCTTCCACTTCCCTTCCTTCCTTATGAACTTCACCCTTTTCTTTACCTCACTTCCCTTCCTTCATGAACTTCACCCTTTTCTTTACCTCACTTCCCTTCCTTCATGAACTTCACCCTTTTCTTTACCTCACTTCCCTTCCTTCATGAACTTCACCCTTTTCTTTACCTCACTTCCCTTCCTTTATGAACTTCACCCTTTTCTTTACCTCACTTCCCTTCCTTCATGAACTTCACCCTTTTCTTTACCTCACTTCCCTTCCTTTATGAACTTCACCCTTTTCACTTCAATCAAATCAGAACATTATAATATTGTGAATATTAACACACCATAGTAATTTACCGCATCTCTTCATGTATTACTCTGCTACTAAAAACTTTCACTAATTTACTTAAAGATGCCGAGTATAAAATAAATAATGGATGGCTGAATAATATCCAAATCTATTAGAGCATAAATGAGAGAAAGCAACATTTCAACAGCTACAGACCATCAGAAACAGTAGTTAGGTAAAAATATCCATAAAATGACATATATTGTATTGGTACAGGAGGAAATATGAAGCACCTCTCGGCTACCAATGTGAAGCCAGATGTGAGAACTTTGTAAGGAACTTTCGCCAGTTTGTCACACTGTTCGACACCAAAGGATTAAAAACAATTTCTGGTCTGACTGTATATACCATAATAAGAATGTAATTAGTATGTATATTAAAGGTTGCAACTACTGTACACACTTTACTATTAGTCATTGTAATCACTTATAATACAAATAAAGGATACAGTTGAGAATACAGTGCTGTGGTACAAATAAGCCAAAAGATTTACTTAAGATTGCGGCATTGGTTGTGGCGCGGCGAAATCTGAATTTGCGGACAAGTTCCTTTAGGCCGGGGTTTATGGTACACAACTGCAGAGTCTGATGAAAAATACAGAATTAGCTTCTAGCAAGTACAGGTGACAGCAAGTAAATGAGGACTTCTAGCTACCAATCTACCTGGTTATTAATGATGGTGAAAAATCTTCCCTAAGTTGATAATTTGTATGAATCTGAGACAGGAAATGGTGGTCACACACTGGGCTTCAGGATGAAAATAGGTTCTTCATATATAGAATTTAATCCTGAATCAATTTTTCCCTTCGGTATTTATTAGAGGGAAACTATGGGGTAAGGGAGGACTAAAAACCTAAAAAAATAACCTAACTTAATGATGTGCTCCTAGCCAGAGGGCATCTCCCCGGCTGTCACATCATGGTTGGTGATGGTTGCTTTATGTCTTCATTATTATCAATTTGCACAAGAAAGACCATAACAGAATTTCAAATCAAAATTGAATTATACTTGAGAACATATTTTCATCTTAAGTCCAGGTGATGAGCTAAACCGAATATTAACCCTTAACCATACTATAGCCCCTAGTACTGAATACTGTGGAAACTTCATATACAATTACTAGAAGCGAGAACAGTTGCATTTATACACCAAAGACCATATGTTAGTATTTGCCCTCCTTGATATATTCGGTTTAATATTAAAATTCTTAAATTGTTTACCGGAACAAGAACAAAAGTTTCACCAGAGTTCAGATCAAGGTCTCACGTGAATTACCAAGACTAACCATTATTACTCGGTTCTTGAGCTACACACTCAACTGTTGCTCCACTTGAAGTGTTTATGAGATGTTTTACTGTAATTTATAATCCTTTTCTTGTGTTTTCAGACTCTGTAGTGTTAGTAATATGACCAGACTATAACAAACACCCTTGTGACCATGGCAGACGTCCTCCAGATGGGTACAGATTATTTGCGTCGGTTAGTCTCCGGCAACATCTTATTATAACTTACATCAACTCTGAATTGCGTAGATTTTTTTCATAATAATCTTTTAAGTTTTATATTTTATTCAATTGAATAATTATTATGTTTATTTTGTATTATTCTATTTATCTTTTTATTAAACAATTGTATTTTTAAATTATAGATTGCTAAAAACATATAGATTGTATTAAATTTTCAGAGGAGATGGGCGTGTTTACAGGTTTTGTAGAGAGCGCCAGGACAAAAAAAGAGTATTCCATATATATAATATATATTTAAAAGCTTAAAAAAGCTTCATTAGGCCACTCTAAAAATCGGATAAAAAAAATTCACATAATAATGTATAAATCAAACATAATTATTTTAGTTTTAAGAAAAATCCATGATTATTATAAACATTACTGAATCAGTGTACATTATCGAGAAGAAAATGTGCTGTCGCTGTTCAGTATTTGATATGAACTTTTTGTAAGGTACTTATATACGGTATTACCTTAACTGCTAGCATGAGGTCACCACATCTTTATAGAATGAACCTCTTTGAGAGGACACGGCTGTACACCCATGATTTATTACTGGCCCCCATTATTAACATATCTTGAGCTTTTTAAAGGTTATCTGTTTGTTATAAGAATTCCTTCCTGTATGACAAGTTGATCAGCTAGAAGCTCGAAAAAAAAATATATATATATATTTTTTTAATTCTGAAAACTGCCCTAAAACAAACACTTATCATCCGGATCATAAAATAGATAAATAGTTATATTATAAATTTATCGTATTATAAAAATATATAAAAATTTAAAATAAAGTATAATAAACATTTTAAAATATTATACATTAGTTTATATTATTTATTGGGGGTAAAGTTTAATATAATATAACGTTGTATGACCTGGAATTAACGCCAGCCAGAGGTAGAGTCAATCACCACGTTGTGTTGTTTGTGATTCCTTTAATGTCATCAAACTTATAATTTATTCATATAATTGTTACCAGAGACTCGTTTAGGTGAAGACAAAGAGGGTGTAAAGGAGAGGAAGGTGAGGGTGAGTTACTGTACTTTAATATTAACACCCTGAAGTACTTTGCCATTAGTTCTCATATAGGTTCATTTTTTTCTTTTAATCACCTCATAGTTACGTGTCGTACTAATTAAAACATATATTAACCTTATTTAGTAATATTTAAGGACTAGACATCCCTTAACTTAATGAAAGTAGTATTCTCTCTCTCTCTCTCTCTCTCTCTCTCTCTCTCTCTCTCTCTCTCTCTCCTTCAGTCATTTTAAGTTCTATATTATAAAGTGTTTTGTCTTTACAGAGTTGGTGGCAATATGAAGCTCAAGAGGATAAGTGGTAAAGGGAAAAAGTGGAAGAAGGGGCAGAGTTGTGTGTCTAATGCTGATAATACTAAACACAGAGAATCAGCCAGGGGTTGTTTTTTCCAGAAAGTTCAAGGTTAGTTTATTAATGTATTGTTATATATCCTGTGTGGGGATGTAATTTGTTTTATATATGATTATACATTAAGTGTTGTTAAGAGAATCAGAGGTTTTGGGATCTTTGAAAGTGTAAAAGTGCTCGTTGAAGTTCAAGAGTAATGTGTAATTATTGTTTAAGGTTTAAGATTAGAATAGACGAGAGCAGTTTATCAAAAACAGAATAAAGCCGTCTGTATTTATTGTATTTTGAACAGGGGAAAGTTACCTGACCAAGGGGGCTTTGGCCGAGCACGATGCAGCACTCGGGAACATACAACAGCAGATGGAGGACCTCTGTGTGGATGGTGAAGATCTGCGCAGCGCTGGCAAGACCTTCAACACTTTTGCCACCAACTTCACCTCCTGTACCATTCCTGCATTTGATAAGTGAGTTTTTATTTTTTTTTGGGGGGGGGGGGGTTCTTCCTGGGCACCGTTATATAGTTGTTAACTTTATGGGGGTTTTGGTCCATGAGACATTAGTTTGATCCAGCATCTTGGCAGGGTTGGTGAGGTGCACAGAGCCGGTGGCTGTGTCATGCTAGTGTCCCGGAGTTAGCTGGGGGTAAAGGGTAAATTTATCTTATTTTATATCTGTGAATTTATTTGTATTGAAACTTCTGATGTGGATTAGATCAAGGAAAGGAAAGTGGAGTGGCAGGTTAAGAGTAAATAATGACTACAGATAGTCCTGGGTTATGTATGAGTTCCGTTCCTACAGATGTTCTTAAGTAAAAAATGTACTTAAGTCGAAATACATTCCCAATGTGCATACTGTACTTACAGAACAATGTTTAAATCCCACTATATCATAGCCTAAGTCCTTATATACATCTAAAATCGTTTAATTTAAGAGAAGAAAAATAGAATGGCAAAATACAGTAAATAAAAGTAAAAAAGATAGGTCATCAGGTAAAGGTAGTAGATAGTAGGCAGCTGTCAAACAGGGAATTACTACTGCCTGGGAAGATATTGAAAGCATAATATATTGTCTCATGTGCCTGGGTGGGCTAACCCCTATAAAAATATATTAACTTTATGGGCAGGTGTTTGTAAGTCGGGGACCCCCTGTATCAATATACAGTAGCAGTGTGTGTGCTCAAAATATACAGTGATTGTGGTGTTGTTGAACATGGAAGACTATTTTTATCTTGATACAGTGAAGTACAGTACAGTATCTTTATACAGTACAATAGCTGTATGAAATATGAATTTGTTAATAGTATTTTATCAGTTTTGTGGCATTACACATCAGGTAATATAATTGACAGTACTGTTTATTAGAGTCTGCAATGGCTGATACCAAATCACTTGGCCTCAATAACATCACATAATGTAAACAGCCAACTTTTTTTTTCTTCATAAATGTCATGTTGTGGTTTATACACATATCTTATGGGTAATACAATAAAAAAGCCTGTATCTCTTTTTCTCTTTAATTGACCATTGTTAAGTTGTGATAAGTGAATGTCCTCTGTTGGTTTGCTGTGCTATCACCATTGGCTGGAGCAGTCTTGTGTACACACTGTCTCATGGCTGGGTTGTGTACACAGTGTCTCATGGCTGGGTTGTGTACACAGTGTCTCATGGCTGGGTTGTGTACACAGTGTCTCATGGCTGGGTTATTGGATATTAACCAAATGCCACCTGTGTTTTCTGTGATTTGTGTAAATAATAAGATTAACAACTTATAGATCATCCTGGGGGCCTGTATACAGTGTCTGAGTCTTGATGTGGGGATATTCCAGGTTCAGTATACTATTTTAAACTCTTCCTTTTCCACCCTTACTTAATGTTATTTGTTTAGGTTGCAGCTTTTCATGGTTATATTCACTCCCCCCCAACAGGTTCTTCAGGAATTTCAGCACCACATCTGAGCTCCACACCCGTATGTTGGCAATCCATGCTGCATCACAGGAGTACATGAAAGAGGCTGGCATGCCTGAGACGTCAACTTCATATTATTGTAGCTTGGTAAGTCAGACGTTAATGCAGTAGTGTGTTAAGCTACAGGGTGGTCTGTCTTCAATTTCCATTACTGTATAGCTACACTAACTTCTTTGTCTCCTTTCCCCCATAATTCCATACACTTTTTAAATCAGGTTGTGCAGATTAGTAGTGCCCAGACTAGGTGCCGGGAAGGTGATTTTTCATGTCCATTTGCCCAGCAGACAAGCTAACATTTTCAGAGGAAAACCTAGATGGGATTTATCAGGTGCTGCAACATCCCACCTTCCTATACATGTTAAACCAGGGCTGTCCATCAACGGTCCACTTGTAATCAATGTACAGTTGTGGAAATGTGACATATAGCAAACCTGTCCATCGATCACGTTTGTTGTTACATGACCAATACCCATTCATTCAAAAATAGTGATGCACTACTACTACTGTGCTGTTGCCACTTGGAGACATGGGTTACCACAACAGGTGTAGGAACACATTTCCCCAACTGTTCCAGGATTAGTGACCTATATCAGGTTCAGGTAATTTACTTTATTTAGCTAATGCCAAACAGATTTTTTTTCAGCAGATTTATTTATTTATTTTATGTATTTGTAATTTATTATTAGTATTTTTTTTATATATTTTTTGTGCAAAAACAGTAGAGCAGGAGGTTCACTAAGCACATTGAACGATACTGTATTGATAGACAAGAATAGAAAACTGACTTTGGGGGTTTGAGACCCAGTGAATACAGCGGAGACAAGAAGTTGGATGTTATGATGGGAAGAGCTAGAAGGAAAATATGTCTTTACATTAATGATTTCAGTTTGTGCATGAAAAGAAAGAATTTCATACTTATTTTAATTTACAGATGATCAGTTTGGAGGGAATCAGTGATAGTGAAGATGATGTGGCAGCCACCTTGTCCCTCATGGTTAAAGTGATCCGTCGCGTCAGCGTAGAAGTTCTTCGGGTCAAGTACGGTGAATTTGCTAAGGCCCTGGACACTGCCCTCACCCTGTACCAGTCTTCTATCAATGTTACCCTCATAACTAATGTAAGGAGATGCCTCAGTGAATAGCTTTGGTACTTATCTGTCTCACCTCTCCATGTCCAGTGAATATTTAAAAAAAAAGTTGTAAAAGTGTTTATGTAATATAGAGCTGTTCATAATATAATAAGTTAGCAGGAAAAAAATGAAAGCAATATACTGTATATGTCAGTTATAAGGAAAGGTAAATACTGCACCGGTAAGAAATGACAAGTATGTTTTATCTTTTACTTTGTGAAGGTTACGGCCAGACAGCAATTTGCAGTGGAAGTTATTATTTTTCGTGCCATTAACTGTTATCAAAGATGAGTAGTGTGAGAAAGTGTCAGACTTATACATAACTTAGCATAATCTGCTACAGAGGCCACATGTGCCCCAGGATAAGGTGTACAGTACCATACTTTTCAGGCCATTGGGTCATTGTCTGTGTTGCTACGAGCTCAGGAGCGGGTGCAGTGGACGTACCCCTACACCATGGAGCTGCTGCACAAGATTCTCCTCTTCACTTCTCATGAGAAACCAAAGGTAATATTTCACTCTTCCTCTTATATCTTGTCTGTATGAAATAAGAGACACTTCACTATTGATACGTAATATGTAATTAGGTCTATTTTACATGTTTTTTTTTCCTTTCTCGGGCACCTCTAAATTTTTCAGATCAGGAAAACAGCGCAGTACAACATCAGTGCTATTCTCAAGGGCAGTTCATTTATGGTGGACAAGGACGTGCCCAAGTGTAGCCATCCAGCAGCAGGAGCCGTGGCAGAGTTCTGTGTGTCCCAGCTCCGAGACTCTAGTGAGATGGGCAATGCTAAAACTACCTTACATTTCCTCGTCTTCCTCAGACAGGTCATTATGGCCTTCCCAAAAAAGCAGTTAAAAGTAAGTACAATATCTTATGCTTGATATTATTGTATTATGTGTCTTATAATCAAAATAACTGTATACCATTATCAACGTCGCCTTAAAGCTTGTGTAGTGAAAGTCGGAATACAGGTGCTCCTCTACTTGAGAACATTTATCTTACAAACTTTCAAAGATACAAACATCATTATTAAGGGATTTACTTTCCACAACAGGTGTTTAATGTGGATGAAACTGGATTATTTTGTAGAAAATTCCAGATAGAACAAAGATTACCTAAGAGGAGAAGAGTGAGCTGGGTTGTAAGGCTGTACAGGTATTGTACAGTAGGGTGTAGCTGTACAGTTCTAAACTTCCATTATCTTTTCATTTTCTACAATATGTTTGGTATCTACAGGAGTAAAGTTGGACTTATTAACAATTGGACTTAAGCCTCAGGAATGTAACTTGTTCATAAGTAGAGGAGCACCAGCATATATAAAGTGATGATGGTGTTCTTTATACTGTATAGTCATTCTGAGATATAACGAGCTGAAAATCAATGCAGAGGCAACATCCATGACCACAACCTGTTAGGCAAGAATGAAAAGTTGTTTTATATGGGTGGCAGCATTTCTAGCACATCATATATTTCTTTAGTACTGTACTCTTATATGTTCATATGTGTGAACTCTATCGTATTTTTATTTGACTGTGTTTAAATACCAGGCTTAAATATGTATAGCCTAAAGGGGGACTGGAGCCTCACATCCTTTATATTCAATAGCTAGTTGTTAGTACTGTGCTGCATGTGGTCACCCTTATTGTATTACGTGCTCCACGTGGCGTCTTTTGCCGTGTATTTGCTCACTACTCGACTATAATCATAACAGACACGGCCCCAGTTGTCTGTGTATATTATCTAATTTACTTTCTCTTGCACGTAAAGGATAAATATTGTTCATGCCGTGTAGTAAACTCTAAATCATTATAGAATATTAAATAAATAATATTAATCCAAAATAATTGTTCTACCTGGCAGAGTGTGTGTGAGTGTGTTCTCTCCATCATGCAGCTGGGCAAATCCCTCACTAATACATGTGCCATGCAAGCCTTCTATAGCCTCTTCGTCTCTGAACCATCACCAGCTGTGTTTCCCGCTGACACAAACAGCGCTCTTATTTGTGCTTTGACAACTGAGGGGGCAGGTTTGTCCCATCATTCGGTGGCAATAATTCCGGGGATAAACGATCCACAGCCAGCCAGTGCTTGGATGACTGTACTTACAGTGGCACACATTAATCTCTTCAAGTAAGTTGTTTATGGTTATTGTTAAAATTTATTATTTAGGATTTCATGCCACAGTTTCATATGAAGGAAGATCATCTGTTGTATATGTATGTTCTTGTTTCTCAGCCAGCCTTGTTGCCAACATCAGAAGTCTGATTGTGGCAGTTGACACCTTTTAGTGAAAAAGATTCATGGTACAGTAATTGTATGTATATTTGGGTATAACAATAAAGATAAGTGTGAATACAAGTTTTGAACAATATACCCCATGATGATATGCATACAGAATCATAACAAAAAATGTGCTTGAATAGCCAGAAGATGGAGAGGTCAGTAGTTTACTATTTTAATTATACAATGAATTGATAATACTCTTGATGGCTTACCTAAGAGAAGTGGAGTCTGCACGGTAGTGTTTGTGTGGTGGTAATGTTTACAGAAGAGAATTATCTACCATGTCAAGTTACTGGACTAAACTTAAACTTAACTTAAAATAACTTGGATACTTCCTAAGTTTTAACACGGCCAGAATGGTTGAATGGATGATGATCATTATAAGCATGGGATCACATGAAGATTAAGCAACTCGGCCTATTTCACTTGAGGATGAAACCCCCTAAAGCTAATCTAACCCCCTTGGTAGTGTTAGGCTGTTTAATCATCTGGGGGTGGGTTAATCTTCATGTGATCCAAAACACATAATTTAGTAGCTGTAATAACCAAATTTGTAATACACTTTCCTGGAGGCTGACTGAATCTTTACCACTGATCAGGTTAAATGAAGAGCTGGGCATGAAGTACATTGCCTCTTGGTTTGAGCAGCTGGTCCCCTACTGGCAGAGTGACCATGATGAAGTGCAGACAAAGGTTAGAATAATGAATCTTTACACAGATCTTTAATAACATAATAAATGAAAATGTTTCAATATATTAATAAAAAATTACTTTGAAGACTATTGAATTGTTTATACTTTATCTGTGAACAAAATTTTGATCTTTATTTATCAAATGTTCTTTTTCCTTATAGTACCCTGTACCATAACTCACATCTAGACATTAATGTGCTTTGCCAAAGTGAAAAATTATATGTATGTTACGATAATATTAGATTTGTATCATAATTATTTTTTTTTTACTTTTGTATTCACAGGTGTTTGAGTCATTTGAAGCTCTGATACAAGAATGTGTCGGCAACTGCAGTAAAGAGTACCTGGCCAGTGATCAGGGTCAAATAGCGGCCATCTTTCGGGTAGTGGAGGGAGGCCTCTCATTCCAGTTCCAGTCTGCGTGGGGTCATGTGTTTAAGTGTATAAGCGTTTGTTTCACCGTGATTGGTCCAAACTTCCCAGCTATGATGGAACCGTGTCTGAAAAACCTCACAGAGCTAATGGAAAACCCCCACTTACCTCACAGGGCATATCTAGAGCAAGCCATTGGTGCAGCAGTGAGAGCCCTGGGGCCCAAGTCTCTCATGGCTGTTGTGCCGCTTCAAGTGACTGGCAATGTGACTGAAGATGAGAAGCGTTTTTGGGTCCTTCCCATTCTAAAGAAATATGTAAAAAATACTCAACTCTGTTACTTTGAAGATTACTTTGTTCATTTGGCTGGAAAATGTTTTGTGCTTCTGGATTCTCTTAAAGAAAAGGGCCAAGAAGATTCCTTATTGGCAAAGACTTACCAAACAGTGGAAAGACAGGTTTGGGCAATGTTACCAAGCTTCTGCGATAAGGCAACTGATGTTGATCAATCTTTGAGTAATGAAAAGTTTGCCCGTATCTTGTGTGACCACATCAAGTTCCGTGATGACACGAGAACTGTTGTAATGGAGGCGCTGCGCAACATGATCAATGATAACATAGAACACCCAGGCAAATTAGCCATTTATTCTAAAAACTACATCCCTGCTTTATTCAACGTGTACCTCACTCCACCCAAGGACAAGGGAAGTAAAGACTCGGGGGAACCCACCATGAGTGCTGGACAAAGACAGGCTGCTCACTATACCATTAAAACATATCTTCAGATTGTCCCCATACCAAAATGTAATGAATTTCTTGGTCTTATCATGACTAAATATAATGATGAAAATGACAGCTTCAAGAAGCAAGCATTTTTGGACCTTGCAAGGGCTTTCCTCCCTTATCTGGACAGTAATTTGCTGCAACGTCTGTATGAAAAAGTGTCACCCCTGGTCAGGTCAGCAAAGGACCATAGAGAGCAAAAGGCTGCTTATAGACTACTGGAGGAACTTCTAGGTGTAGGGACAGAGGGAGGCCAGGATTTCATTATGAAGAATCTGGAAGGTCTCTCAGAGCTGCTGCTGAAGTCACTGGCCTCGGCTGCCCCCAGTTCACGAGCGCCACGCCTGAGGTCCGTCAGACAAGTTCTTCTTCAACTGAAGACAGACATGGAAGAAGAGAGTCGAGATGCATTCCTTAATCAGGTGGTGGGAGAGTGTGTCATGTGCTGTGGAAAGAAAATGTCCGTAGCAACGCGCAAGGCTGCATTCCTCCTCCTCTCAGAAGTTGGTGCCACAATCCAGAAGCATCGTGGGGTAAGACTCGGTGTATTCAACTCTCATCTTTAGTATCAGACAGCTACTGTTTCTTTTCCTTGAATATCTAGAACTTTAAATTTTATAATGCTTAAAAAAGGGAATAAATAAACTGAAATTAAAGAAGGATGGTATAATATTTTGGGCCACCGGTTTATTTACAGTGTTCGGGTGAAGACACTGTACGTCACTGCCTGAAGCTGCTAATGGCGGGGCTTGTCGGGTCACCAGTTCTGGCTGCTAACTCTGTCCTGGCTATTACTGCTCTTACTTATCAGTATAGAGGTAAGAGTTCATCTTTCTCCAATAGTACTGGAATATATAGGTGGAAGGTGGGATGGGAGGAAGAGGGTGATAAATAGATTGGTAGGTGGATGGGAGGAAGAGGGTGATAAATAGATTGGTAGGTGGATGGGAGGAAGAGGGTGATAAATAGATTGGTAGGTGGATGGGAGGAAGAGGGTGATAAATAGATTGGTAGGTGGATGGGAGGAAGAGGGTGATAAATTGATTGGTAGGTGGATGGGAGGAAGAAAATGAGTCGGTTGATGGATTGATCAGAAGGTAGATGGATAAGTAGGTAAGGAAGAAGAAAGGAAGTTGGGGAATAGGTTGTTAGGTGGATGGATAAGCCAGGGTTATGTAAGTTCCACCCATATTGTATCAAGTATCTCACTGACCCCAATATGAGATCTTTATTCTGTCCAGTATATGAATTTAATATTATTTTTTAAACATATTTGACTTACAGATAACTTTGTGTGTATGGATATTTGACTAAAAGTATCTAAATTTTTGTTCTCTCTCTCTCAGATATCATATCTGACGACATGATTGAACTGCTTGTCCAGAACATGTGTGTGCAGCTGATGGCCAGTTCTCGGGAGATTGTCGGCTCCTGTTTGTCATTCATCAAGTCTTCCTTCATCATCTTCCCCGTTCCCGTCATGTCCAGTTATGTAGACACGATTGTCAAGGCTCTCTGTAATATGGTACCTGATTGTCAAAGAAGATTCAGACTGAAGACGCGAGACATACTGGACAGGTTGATGCGCAAGTTTGGTGCAGATCGTATTGCAGGTGAGGATAGCTAAGTCATGTTATTTAGGTAATTTTTGTATCTGTGTTCCTGTACTTGAATAATAAATTGATGTGGATAGTATTGCAGGTAAGGAAAGTTAATTAGTTTTTATTTGATCATTTCTGTATCTTGTTTTCCTGTACGTGAATATTTGATAAGTTAAGAAAGACCAAACAGAGAGAGAGAAAGTGTGTGTGTGTAATAATAATAATAATAATAATAAACGGTTTATTGAAAGAGCATGGCAGCCGGAAGGCTGAAAATATACAATTACATAATTGGGGAATGGGTCTCTTGATTTACAAATGATATACAAGTAACATAAGTGATACAAATATGATATATAATAATTAGGTGGGGAGAAGCACAAACTACAGGGCATTTCAACATAGTGACAGTGCGAAAGGTAAGATTGAGTGGGAGTGAATACACTGGTTGATTACAAGTTATTGATAATTTTTACAATGGTTGGGACTGGGCTGTTCTTATAGTGATCAGTTCAGGCTCATATGGGCTGGATGCGGCTGTGGTATCGAACAGCAATTTTCGGACGAGGGATCTTGGGTGGTAGTAGGAGACGGTGTTGAGGATGGTGCTGAAGCTTCTCACCAAATTTGCAGATGAGGTCGTGGTGATGGTCAGAAAGAGCCGAGAGGGTCAGTGTGTTGAGCGCTTCTTGATATGTGGATTAGGAAGGGGAGAGAATAATCTTGCATGCCCTCTTTTGCACTTTTTCTAGGCATTTACATTGTGTGGAATTTAGTGAGAAAGACCAGGTAGGGGAGGCATAGGTGAGCTTGGGAAGTATGAATGTTGAGTAAACACTGAGGAGCTCGGGCGCAGGAACTACGAGGGACTTGAGTCGGCGGATGAGGTGGAGACGGAAACTGGAGGATTTGACAACTTCACTGACGTTTGTGTGTGTGTGTAGTACTGTAATCATAGAAAGGCTGAAGTATCGATGGAAAGAAAGAGAAGGAATATGACAGAATTGGCGTATATATCATAGTGAGACAGATGAACAAATATAAGACACAGTGTTAAGTGTTATTGACATGTGAAGGACATTTTGTATATACTTGCCATTCCTAGTCAGGGTTTTTAAAATTGACTGATGGGATCACCTGAATAATCTCCACCCCAGTTTATTTCACCTGAAGATTAACTACCCCAATGCTACCCTGACCAAACCTCAACGTCCATATAGTGTTAGGGTGGTTAATCTGCAGGTGAAATAAGCTGGGGTGGAGAATCATCAGGTGATCTGACTGATGCCTGCTACAGTACTGTATATTTGTGTGTTGAATCTTGTCACTCACACTGACTGAAATGCAAGATCTTATATCCCATACATCAAACTATTCATGAGAAGTGTTTCCTGATTGTCAGTGAAGAAAGGGTGAATGAGTGTATGTGTTTCTGTGTTGGCTCTTAATTTAAAGCTCAAAATGTTATTTTTTCTTTCTTTCCTTGTCTTTCTTTTTTATTTCTTTATTTGTCTTCTGTCTTTTTTTTCTTATTTCTTTTGTTTTCTTTTTCTTTCTGTCTTACTTTGTCTTCCTGTCTTTCTTGTCTTCCTTCCTTCCTTCCTTCCTTCCTTCCTTCCTTCCTTCCTTCCTTCCTGTGGTAGATATGAGGCAGATTGTAGAGGTTATCTAAGATGATTCCTGTGGTCACCTCTAGTTAAAGTGTCGGGAGGGAGTACAGTAATGGATAAAGAGTACAATACAATATAAATAAATGGATATGTATATCAAGTGTGGTAATCAAGAGTCAATCCAAGGTAGTGTATACAGAGTGTTGCTTCAATAGTACGCACTACACTGTTTTGTCGTCCAGTTACCGTTGTTCTCGCCATCGTCAGCTTTGGTGCCACGGGGCAATACTGCACTGCAAAAACGCATTCGTAACCTCCGAAAGATAGCAGCGAGGAAGCAGAGAGAACGGGACGCGAGAAAGCAGAGTGAGGACGTGAGCGATGATGAGGACTTTACTTCTCGGGCTCTCCCTGCCAGGTACTGTGTTGACGTGTCTCTTGTAACACGTGTAAGGTACAAGTATTCGGGCGAGCTTAAGTACATATGGGTGTGTAAAATGCTGTACATTATATTTCATCACAGATATATCCGTGATCGGCGTCAGTCAACATGTATTGTTTATCAGAGATACAGTACAGTATATCCTTGATGGACACCCGACAGATTAAATAACTCTTTCAACAAAGGGCCATCTCTGCGGCAAAAGGCCTATTTAAAGAAAAGTTACCGGCTCCATCGGGGTTTGAAGGGGCACAAGAGACTCTTGTAATACAGGAATTTATGGGAAATTCTAGTGTTACCAGGAGTTTCTAGCACCCCTCTGAACACCGATGGAATTGGTCCCCTTTATTAGAATACAGAACTACATCCTTTGTTGCAGAGATACCCCTTGGCTGAAGAGGTTATTTAACAATTCGTTCCTAAGATCTCTCTTTGTGTAGGTATAATATTTTTAACAAATACTGTACTTGCTCATTTACAGTCTGGATGAGATCTTAGCCGAGATTGACACAGATAACGAAGAAGATGAGGAGGAGGGAGCCACCAAGAGTAAAGGTAAAGGGAAGGGCAGAGGTAAACAAGAAGGCAAGAAGAAGAAGAAGATCACCTGGATAAAAGAAGACACAGTAAGACCACAACTCTCTCTATTATTTGCTAGTGAAATTATCTCTCAGATGGAGTCTGGTCAAAGGTTCTTCTCGGCTGTAACTTTCAAGTTTACAGGTTGAAGCTTCCATATCCGGCATTCTAACATACAACTCCCAAAAAGCGCCAGTATTTTCTGAAATTCCTTTACCTGGCAAACCTCCTAAAGAATGGTGCGGTTGGATGGTAACATAAACATTAATTCTACTACCCGGCAAACCTCCCAGTGTGCGGTAGCGTCTCGTACTTTCGTCGGTTGGCTGCTAATGTTTTAGTGGCATGCCTATCACTATATATGCCACTTGAAATCTACAAATACCTGATGTAAATGAAGATTTACAGGTATTTTTCCTTTTGTTTGTATTAGTTAACATAGCTGGTGACAATTTTGCCAAGTTAGACTCACCACTGTAGCCAAATCCCCCGTGCCCTCTCAGTGCCAGGCCGATGTGTGAGCTGTGTTATGGTTATTTTTCAACAAGTAATTTCGGGTAGATAAACTTAACATTCTTCACTTAATACATAATCTGCAAAAAAAGTAAATGGAAATAACTATCATAAAATAAAAAATGTACTGTACATGGATCTTTGTGTGTGAGAGTTAGTGTGCTGAGCTGGGGAAGCAGAGTGTAGGAGCCAATGTGCTAGGGGTTTGCAGATGGATCATCCCGGCTGGGTTGTGTTGCTATGGTGAGCTTTGAGGCCACACAGCCAGTGTCTATGCAAATGGTAGTTGTGTTAAAATTTCATTTAGTTTTTACCTGATGATTTAACTGCATTTTCTCATCTAGATAGTGCACAAATGTTGTTTGAAGTAGCACACTTGTTAAATAACATAAGAAAGGTAGATGGTATGGGTTATGAATGCTGAAAAAGGAGGTACAGGAAGTTGATTTAGCATTTTTGCTTACCATGTGGGCTGTTACTCTACATCTGTGATATTTTTCTTCACTTTTTCAAAATATTTACAACATGTTCGTTAACTACAACAGTAAAGTTGGACTTACGAACAAGTCTCAGTAATGTAACTTGTTTGTAAGTAGAGAAGCACCTTTACAGGTACTGTACAGGTATTCTGTGTATCGGTAACCTGTTACAAGTACAGTACATAATAAATATGACCGTCCAAATAACAGTAATTTCCAATATCCAGCTCAGAACAGGTCTCATGGTTGCTGGATATGGGTGCTTTAACCTGTAGTTTTATTGTAGCTAAATCACTGAACCAAAAGAGATGTCCTGTCATGGTTGTTATAGCAAATATTATTGTTTCCATATTTCATTATTTATAACCTTGATAATTTTATGCTGCCAAGATATACTATACTGTAGTTAGATGTAGGTGGTATTCATTGTCCTACTTACATGATGCTTTTGGTGTGAGTCATGAGTGTGTTGAATTACCTCTGACTGTTGTTTGTGAGTGTGAGCAAGACTGTCAATACAAAGTTAATATAGAGTTTAGTTGACAGTGATTCTTGGGTGATTGTACTTTGATGGATTTGCCTAATACCTTGATACCAACATGACAATATGTTCTTACTTAAGAAATTTAGAGTTCTGTCTAAAACCCAGATAAACCTACAAACTTATGTTTTATGTGGCTAATACAACACATTTTTCCCCTAGTTGAAAATAGTATATCTTGAAAAGGAAAGTGACTTAAGTTAATTATGATATCAGGCTTTAGCTACATTAGTGTAACATGAGCAAATGAGCTTGAATGAGAGTTATTTTATGTATCCACCAAAGAACTGAATTAGTCTTATGTTTTCTCTTGTTATAGGAGAACATAGTTGATTTGCTGGATGCCTCAGCTGGCCAAGCACTGGTTTCTAAACGACCCACCCTGAAAGCTGCTCGGGACCGGGGTGCTTCTAAAGAGGATGGGAGTACTAGTGGCTTCCAGGTGGACAAGGGTACTGGTAAATTTATCATCAAAGAGGATAACAGTAAGGAGAAGAAGGACAGTGTCTCAAGTAAGTTTGTTCTGTAATTGTGGTTGTTTTATTAAATTTATATACTGTACTTATAATTAAAAATGGGAGGTTGTGTTAGATTATATACAGTACAGGACTGATGGTCTGGGGCCACTGAAATTGTAGTCTGTGTTGTTCTTGTTTCCTGCTGCCCAGTGTCTTGTGGGGAAGATGTTGTAAGATTGTTGAAGGTGATAACTCGTTCTTCACAGAGATGGACTTTATGGAAGACATTGATGAGTTTCTGGGCATGAAGGCAGGAGCACAGGGTGGGAAGATCAAGAACAGAAAGAGAACATTCAGCGGAGGCTCAAGTGAACAAGTGGAACCTCCTGTAAAGGTAATGTTTTATATGAACAAATTTTCATCTTGTGAAGTGCTACATAAGTGGTGATGTCATCAAACTAGATACAGTAGTGAGATAATATGATGTCAGGTGTACCAACACATCTGTGGCCTGTCCTTTATGGTAATGCAACCTGGAGGTGCATTGGTCCCCCAAGAACTCAGATGGGTTTGGGTAATAAGGGATGATCCTATTATTTTAACTGGGTTAACACTGCCTAGTTGACAACATTAACAATCCCTGTAACCGTGTCTGTGTTTTATGTGCAGGTTGCAACTGTAACTACTGGCAAAGATGGCAAGAAGAAGGTGTCCAAAAAGGCCCATGACTACGGGTCAGAATTCCGCTCTAAGAAGGCCGGTGGTGACATGATGAAGAAGGGCAAGGTGTCTCCATATGCATACGTGCAGTTCTCAAAGGACAGACTCAACAAAAGGTAGGAGTTTTACGTTATCAGATTCTTGTGTGGTTGAAAATTAGGTTTCTAGTACTGTACAGTATACAGTATAAGTAAATAAAAAAAGTAAATATACAAAGCTAAAAGCACCATATTCATGCCAGATTAAGTTGTAGGTTTTCAGTCCTTGTAACCAGGAATGGATGTTTCCCTAAGGTGAAATGAAAAAAAGTAATGGGTTTCAGAATTTGGTGTTTGTTAGGAGTCATACTGACTGTTCCTACCTACCAACAGTATTTACTAACTTCACTCCTCCCTCCCCACATTGCTCTCAGTCAGCCAGTAGCAAATTTGACTGTTATTATAAATGGTACATCAAAGTAAGATTCGCTGTTGAGTAAAACTATTATTAGATGTGAATAAGATAAGAATATTTTATATTTATAACATATGATGTTTACTTTTAAGATTATATAATACAGTGGAGTCACGATAATTTACAAAATACAAATTCACATTCTTAAATTCGGGGGTACTGTACCTCTATTACTACAGAACTTTTTTTACATTTTGTGGTCAAATATTCCCAGTTTGCAGCCTAGAATCAGCTGCTTAGTGTTTATTTACCTAAGAAACCATAAATGTTACAGAAATGTCATTTCAGTGCACTAATATGAATTTAAATGAAAATAGCTCCTTCCACACCCCAACCATCCTCTGGGTGAACACAACAAAGTTCAGCCAGGCAGTCACCCAGCTGACCTCTGAGGCATGTGTGTGTCTGTTGTGTTGTGTCTTATGGGTCAGGAAATATGTTAGGTTCATTTTCCCCCAAATATGTTACACTCATCCCCAGATGGTGTACTGGTGTAACCCAGAGGATGGTTATGAGAAGGGAAGAATCTATTAATGTAATGCTGCATAGAGGTACAGTAATACCCCGGTCAGTGCTAACCCGTACAGCGTTGTCTTGTTATAGCGCTCTTGCTTGCATCTTGGAGCTCTAGGGAGGAAAAACCATAAAAGTGGTCAAAAGTCCGAACACTCACAACATGTAAAGAGCAGCTCTCTTTGTCTTTACACACTCAGTACCAAGCACTCTGTTTATATTACAGTACAAATTTGTTGTGCTTACTATGTGGACATGTTCTTGTTGACTATGCCGATTTTTTATATGAGTGATTATTTTTTACTCATCGTGTCTGTAAAACAGACTCCAAGTTTTAATGCTCCTAGTGCGTTTAATGTGCCACGGAAAAGTATCTGAACGTCTTGTTCTCCTGTCATTCACATATTCTTCTGCTTCCTACAAGTCCATCACAAGAACAGGAGGAGTAGTGTTGAGGGCAGTCACTGTACTGAACCTGGAGAGTTATTAGTGGTCAGGATCATCGTCCTATAGTCTATCTGGTTAGGAGTGTATAGTTTGTCCTGTGTAACTGTACCAATTATTAATAAGACAATATTATGTGATCTTGCAGGAAGAAGGCCAAATATGAAGGACAGTTCACGAGCTTGGTGAAGGGAGCCAGAAAGGGTGTAGCTAAGGGCAGCAAGAAAAAAGGCCGCAACAAGAAGTGATGAGCAAGAGTTGACGCGTCATATATTGGTTTTGTTTGGTGTCTGTAACTTTACTAATTACTGTACTGTATATGGTTATACTGTATCTGAAACATCACTTATGGTACTGTATTAGTATATTCATATTAAGTTCATGACTGTACAAAGATAAATAAATATATAATTATGATTTATAAACAAAATTTGTCTTAGGATAAGATGTTCTACAGAATTATGTACATATTTCTTATGTACCTTCTTGTGTACTCACTGCATGGTGACAACTTATAAAAGCTTCACCAGACATCAGTTAGTGACCACCGCTACACCCTCTTATGCAGGACCCAGCTGGCTGCTGCAACTCAAAACATTATCCATTCACATTTTATTAGCACAGAGGAATACCCATACACAAGGAGTTAGCTGAAGGTTCTACACATTGTTTGATCATAACCAAGTGAGGCAGCCACCACATACTTATATACAATACTGGGGATGATACTATGATAAAAGCAGGAGGGTTCCTCGACACATGGACATTCACAATGGAGTAAAGAAGACTTTTCTCACATCTTGTCTAAACCACCTCAAAATATTTATCTTAAAAATTACACCAAAAGTTTGTTAATTCTATGTGTAGGGGTGTGATGTTATCAGTAATTATTGATGTACAGTACTGTATATGTAGAATGAATAAATAGTACCATTGCCAGGAGATATCAGAAGTTGGCATACACAATACATGGGTTCCTACATAATTCAGTTTAACGCAGCTTTAGAGGGGGACTTGTACGTTGAGTGGATGGAAACTATTGAAATGCTAAAGACAGAAAGTGGAATAGTGCTAGAATGGATGAGAAGAGATAAGTACAGGCCATGCAATATATAAGACAAGGAATGTGTACTATTAGTGATAAGATTGACTATGATACTGTATAAGGAATATGTTGAGTATACACCAGGGTAAGTGTATGGTGGAGTTATCAAGAGAGTTGTAGCCAAAACAGTGTTTATTAAAGGATGGAGCAGTGTGGCTTTTGAAAAGAGAAGAATTTGTCTGGTATTTATAGTTTTAGAGAAAGCATTTGATGGAGTTAGTAGGCAATTTGAGAAGACTTGAAAATGTATAGAGTAAGTGGAGACGTGTTGAATACTGTACTGAGTTTTTATAAGGAGGGGGATGCATGTGTCAGGGTTTGTTGATAAAAAGAAAATTTTACGTGAAAATAAGTATTTCAAGAAGTCAAAATAACATTTTGGTTTAATAATTTCATAAAAGTAGAAAGGTTGAAAGCAAGAGTGATGGAACTACAAGTTTGGTAAGTAATGAAAGAGGATGACAAAGGGGAGTGAAGTGGAGTACAGTATTTGCTGTTTGCAGATGACACTGTTCTAGTGAGCAATTGGATAAAATAATATACAGTAATGATAGTGAATGATTTGGGAAGAGTGAGCACCGGGAGAGTTAATTTTGATTTTTGATTGTAAATAACAGTAAAGAGATGGAACATTTGAATGCAAGAATGTGAATGCTACAATCACTCCCATATAGACAGGAGCATTAGAATAGGACTGAGTGAGAGGATGTCATGTTTAACAAAGAGCTCATTTGAACATAATAATTGTCATCTTGTAAGACTGTCACCCCAAAAGATAATAAACAGCTTTGTAAACTGCTGGGAAGACTTAGTGAGGAGGTCACCAGTCTGTTGTGGTGAGAGCAGACAGCTAGACTCTGACAGAAGGTAAACACATTATGAAGGACCACAGGTGCCACCAGTCACGAGGGTGATGTCCGGGCTAAAGCTGACTATTATTCCACCTGAAAACACATGACTGTTAATGGCATGTAGAATGAATTCTTTAGAAAATAGTTACCACTATTTAATGAAGCTGTAAGTTAATGCAGTATAAATTTGATGCAGCAGTTGAGTGGATATATCCGTCACCCATTAATGGTCACTGGTTTGGGGCACCTTTAGTCCACCCATTTGTTAATGGGTGCCTACCATAACTGTTGGAGAAGTGAAGGTGGTTGAATGTAGTGTCAGTCGCATTGCCTCCTTGTATTTGCTATTTCCATAACGGGCTGTCAGCCACTCACTTTTTTAATTCCAGAGTCCTGTGTGGACACGACTTGTTACAGTATTACAAAGACTTTGTTAAGTGAAGTAATATAGTATTATGGTAGAAATAACTAACCAATCACACAATAGATACAGAGTAAGTCAGCAGAGTAATTTTTAGTGCAAGTTATTGTATCAATACAGTACATTTAAGGAACAATATACCTGCAGCTTTTACAACTATAATCTTGGTTGAAAAAAATATTAATCTCAGTCACTACATGTATAGGCTACAGTACTGTATACCCTTTTGGTGCAGCTTTACTTAGGACTATCGAACACAATACAGTACAGTACACAAAAAAGTAAAAGTCTGAAACAATACAATATTATAGCTAGAACACCAACATCAATATGTTAAAGTTACCCCTTTTATGTTAGTTTTCAATAAAGGTCTGAAAAAGTAAACGTTAATTACTTCTCATAACTGGTGCTGGGTGAAGATAACTAGTTAATTGTAAAGTGTTAATATAACTGGTGCTATACTATGAAACCATTTTTGTATTTTAACTAAAGCCCAGGCAGGTAAAGTTAATGTTTGCACCTTTACACAAGAGGATTAGTCACCTTACGAACATTTGAAGGATGTGATCTCAAGGATATCCCCCACTATCAACACTCCATCACATTCTTAGATGACTCAGAGCAGCTGAACTCCTCCAAACACGGAAAGCCTTCACCAACCTTGGGGAAAAAAAAAGGGACCTGCACTTACTAATGCCGAGTATTTCAACACAGTCTAGAAATAAAGTTTGTCAGGAAGTTCAGCAGGTGAGGGTAGATATATATACTATCATGGCATCTATTGGCATTTGGCAGCGTCTAGAATTATTATTATTAGCGGATATTAACTCTACGTGACGATACACACATACATACACGTATAATAAATAATTTCTTTACACAAATAATATTAAGAGTTGTGCCATATCTTTGTGTTGTTTACGTTGATGTTATGATGTATTTACTGTACTTCAACATTTAAGGTTTTTAATGGGATAGCCAAGGACGTTTTCAATTTGTATAGAAATTTTAACCCTAGAACTGTTATATATTCAAGCAAATAACATTAATGAGGTTCAACTTCAACTAAATACAATTAATCCGCATTATCAAAAGACAATTTAGGTAGAAAATCTTTTGGACAATCACATACGACCATGATACGTTTTATATAATTACACTCGGCCTGTGTAAGTCAGTGCTCGTATATGGTGATTAGTACAGTCATGTGTACATAACGATGGAGTACAAACACAAACATCAAGGGACTCTACATCAACACAAACATCAAGGGACTCTACATCAACACAAACATCAGGGGACTCTACATCAACACAAACATCAGGGGACTCTACATCAACACAAACATCAGGGGACTCTACATCAACACAAACATCAGGGGACTCTACATCAACACAAACATCAGGGGACTCTACCTCAACACAAACATCAGGGGACTCTATAAAGCACCCTACAGACGTGAATAAAAACGCTTTAAAGCTTCCAACATTTGCCTCACTGTGAATGACTGACTGACTGACGGTCGATCTTTTCATCAGTGCAATTTCCTCTTCCCCCTCCTCCCCTTCCTCCTCCCCCCCAGCGGGTAGTATTTGAGTTTAGGATGTACCGTGAGGGTAAATTAACTCATCTCGCGCACTTGTACCGTACAAGCGGGAGAAAACCAGCTAAATGCTTTGATCATCCAACGATTTTACATATCAAGGGTACAAAGTGTTTAGTGAGAGGGGAAACAGCGGCAACTAGCCCAGTCTCCCTTGGAAAATTAATATTGAACCAACAACCTTAAAAAAAAATTATTATACATTTAAGAACGATCTTTACCACTTAAGGGTTATGTATATTGGGATTTGAATGATTTGATCCAATTTGTTAAATTTTTAAAGCACTCGAGGAAGAGAGGAAAAATCCCATCATTGGCAACTCAGGGGAGGGCCATGTAAACCGGGCGCGCGACTTGGTAAATAGTGGTCAGTTGCCGACAGACAGTGGCGGAGTGAAGGCGTGCGCCGGCCTCCTCGGTGTCCTGCGTCAATGAAGTGATTAATGTGTGTTGTTACCACCGCCGGGGCGTCCAGGCGGCATCAGTGACGTGATTTGTGCCCGAAATAACCGACTCCTGAGTAATTGTCACGCTGTTACGGTAATTAGATTGGTGTTAAGTGACATTATTGCCTCCCAGAAGTACTAAAAGATGAACCAATTGAAATGGTGTTATTGATATTTGTTTTATGCAAATTACCAGCCAATCAAACCATAAAATACGGCCTCAATCAATAAACGTGATTTAACCCACCGACGTCACCAAACCCCACACACACCCCCATAAATAACGCCTCCTTAAAATGAAATGATTTCTTTGGTGGCTAAAACTACAACAAGCTTCAGTGATTTAGTCGATAAAGAGAATGAAGAAATATTTACGTTTTGAATTATAATGACGACAAAAACAACTTTACTTCCAATTATTGCCACCAAGTGATTGATTAAAAGTTATTTAAATTCTATGATCTAATTCTAAATCAAACAATATATACAGTATAATAATCTATATATATTCATGAATTTATATATACATTTCCATCTAAAAAATATTGTAAGGAAAAATAATTATGACGGAGACGGAACTTATGTTAACACGTTAGACAGGTGTGTAAACATGATAAGACAGGCAGGATAGATGGTAGCCTGGTGAACCATAGCTGACGATAGATGGATGATATATATAGCTGGGAGTGAACGTTAGCTGACCATAGATAGACAATATATATAGCTGAAAATAAGCGATAGCTGACGATATATTTACATTAAGCTTACGATGAAACTATGTAGCTGGCAATGGGAGTTTTAGCTTCTGATAGAAATATTTTAGCTTATGAATATTGTTAGCTTTGATGTGATTGTTTTAGTGACACTGACTGATATAAGTTAGCTGGGAATGAACGATAGCTGTCAGCATCTATCGCGTTAGCTTGATTACGCTATGCTCAGCTAGGCTATTGCAGGAAAATTTGGCCGGTTATTTCCCGTTTAAATTGGTGTTATTGAGATTGATTGGTTATTTAATTTAGCGTGTGATTGACGCAGTGATTGGTTATGTAATATAGACGTTAATTGCCGAATTAATGAACAAATTGGTTATTGGATTTGACGTGGGTTTGAAGTTATTGACGGGTTATTTAATTCAACTTGTTTATTGACTTGAGTTATTTACTGATTGGTCATTGAATTTACCTTGTTATTGACGAAGTGATTGACATTGATTGCTATTGAATGCTACATAAAAGCCACATTGCTATAAGTGAAAATAAAAAAAAAACTTTTAGGTTTTGTTGATATGATTTTAAAAAGTGATTGACTCTCGTATCTATAACAACTATTTCTTATTACCCTATTAAATTACCATATTAAATCACTCTATTCAATCACCCTCGTTTAACTACGTCATTGAAAGCATTCATTTAATTAATACGTTTTAATATTTGGAATTTCTGATTGTGGAAGTGTAAAAAAAGGAAACTTGAGATAATTTTCGTTTAATTTTTTTTTTGGTGATTGCATGTTATTGAGGCCGTCGTTACATCACTGTTTAACGATGTGTGGCGTTGATGTTCATGTTGTGGGAAAGATTGATGTTTAATGATGGTTATTGATGATAAAATTGATGAATTTGTTGATTATTAAGGCTGTTATTAAAAAATTACCCGATTATTGATGTAAACAGAAGACTTCATTGTTTACCGTTACCATCTGTTGATTAATTATACCGTTACCATCTGTTGATTAATTATAACCGTTACCACCAACAGTAACTAATGTATATAGACGTCCAGGGAACTTCCAACTTGGTAAACGTTTGCTATCTGATAACAAGACTGAAATAAAGTGAAACAGGAGACTGAAACAAAGTGAAACAGAACTAAATTGAAATAGAAAGTGAAACAGAACTAAATTAGAAACAGAAAGTGAATTAGAATTAGACTGAAACAAAGTGAAACAAGACTGAAACACAAAGTGAAACAAGACTGAAACAAAAAGTGAAACAAGACTGAAACAAAAAGTGAAGCAAGACTGAAACAAAAAGTGAAACAAGACTGAAACAAAAAATACAAGAGAAGAAAATAGTGAAACAGAGAACCATTCAACTGAAACTAGAACAAGAACTCTTTCACTTTCTAACAGCTTGTAAACGTTTCAGGAAGAGGAATGTAAGAACAACAGGTAAGGCAGAAAACGGTAAATTGTAATAGTGTAATAATTAATACTGTAATGGTTGTTATTATTTGTATTTAATTACGTTATTAGAAACTTTAAAGCAATTATGTGGATAAATGTTACTTTTTGAACACAGAAATTAGATCGTATATATTTAAAGGGGTTGACATCGTACCCGAGAGGTTAATTATCGTACTCAAGGGGTTGTCATCGTACTCAAGAGGTTAATTATCGTACTCAAGGGTTAATTATGGTACTCAAGGGGTTGACATCGTACTCGAGAGGTTAACTATCGTACTCAAGGGTTAATTATCGTACTCAAGGGGTTGTCATCGTACTCAAGGGTTAATTATCGTACTCAAGGGTTAATTATCGTACTCAAGGGGTTGTCATCGTACTCGAGAGGTTAACTATCGTACTCAAGGGTTAATTATCGTACTCAAGGGGTTGTCATCGTACTCGTTAGGTTAATTATCGTATTCAAGGGGTTGTCATCGTACTCAAGGGGTTAATTATCGTATTCAAAGGATTATCGTTGTACTCAAGAGGTTAATTATCGTACTCATGGGGTTGTCATCGTATTAAAGGGATTAAGTCGTCTTACTCAAAGGGCTTTAGCATGGAACAACAGGTACAAGGTATGGGACAATCGGTACAAGAGATGGAACAACAGGTACAAGGGATGGAACAACAGGTACAAGAGATGGAACAACAGGTACAAGGGATGGAACAACAGGTACAAGAGATGGAACAACAGGTACAAGAGATGGAACAACAGGTACAAGAGATGGAACAACAGGTACAAGAGATGGAACAACAGGTACAAGGTATGGAACAACAGGTACAAGGTATGGAACAACAGGTACAAGGATGGAACAACAGGTACAAGAGATGGAACAACAGGTACAAGAGATGGAACAACAGGTACAAGAGATGAACAACAGGTACAAAGGTATGGAACAACAGGTACAAGAGATGGAACAACAGGTACAAGAGATGGAACAACAGGTACAAGAGATGGAACAACAGGTACAAGGTATGGAACAACAGGTACAAGGCATGGAACAACAGGTACAAGAGATGGAACAACAGGTACAAGGGACGGAATAACAGGTCATCCAGAGTAGGTCTACAGGTTATCCAGGGTAGGTCTGCAGGTCATCCAGGGTAGGTCTACAGGTTATCCAGGGTAGGTCTACAGGTTATCCAGGGTAGGTTACAGGTCATCCAGGGTAGGTCTGCAGGTCATCCAGGGTAGGTTACAGGTCATCCAGGGTAGGTCTGCAGGTTATCCAGGGTAGGTTACAGGTCATCCAGGGTAGGTTACAGGTCATCCAGGGTAGGGTTACAGGTCATCAGGGTGGGGTTACAGGTCATCAGGGCAGGTTATAGGTCATCAGGGTAGTCTGCAGTCATCTGTTACAGGTCATCAGGGTAGGTCTGCAGGTCATCCAGGGTAGGTTACAGGTCATTCATGGTAGGTCAGCTTTTGTTTGGTGTATTTTTGGGTTAGGTTTTATTTGATTATTTGAAATACTCAGGTTTTTAGTTTGGGACCCTTAACCCATTTTAACCCACCCTAACCCACCCTTAACCCCCTTACCCACCCTGAACCCCCTTAACCCTCTTAGCCACCTGAACCCTCTTAACCCACCTTAACCCCACCTTTAACCCCCTTAACCCACTCTTAACCCGCGCAGTCATCACCTCACCCATGCCACCAACCCACCTTTAACCTGCCCACCATTCCATCCATACCCACCCACCCCACATCCCTACATGACCCACCCATCAACCCACAATTTCCACCCACCCACCAATCACCCACTTATCCATGACCCACCCATCAACCCACAATTTCCACCCACCCACCAATCACCCACTTATCCATGACCCACCCATCAACCTATACTTTTGACCAGCCCTATTTCCACCCATCCACCCGCCCCATGACCGTCCGTGCGTCCATCCACCACCACCCCCCCTCCCCAGAAGCGCGCCAAAACAGGCCGGTCAGCAATAATTCGGCCGGATGCGTCAAGCTGCAACATTTTGGATTAACGCTTAATTTGAAACCGAACGTTGGTAATGGCGGCTGTCTTATAATTGTCGGTGAAATAAACACGGGAGGGGCGCAGTTATGGTGTTAGTTATGGTGGGTGATCATGGTGGTTATGGTGCTGTTGGTGATGGACGTGTGTGTGTGTGTGGGAGGGAGGGGTGCTTTTGGGATGAGGAGAGATAGTGGGTAGAGGGGTGTAAGGGGGGAGGGGAAGTGGGGTGAGTAGGTAGGAAGGGGGAGGAGAGAGAGGGGGTAAAGAGAAGTGGAGGTAGTGGGAGTTGAGGAGGTAGGAAAGGGGAGGAGATGGGACGAGGGGGCGGGGGGGGGGTGTTGTTTCCGTGCGCGCCAAAACATTTCCCGCGAAAAATAATACTATCAGCTGATCTGTGTTTATGTGTGTTTACGAGGGAAACGTTACCATGACTACAAGAAAATATTATGTATTTATATAAAACCAAACTATTACATTATTACGTGTTTATATTACATTAAATTACACCTTTGTTATCTGTGGTGGTGAGTTAAATGTACTATAAACACCTGAGAATTACCTGAAGATTAAACACCCTTACGCTACCTGGGGATAAGGATAAGTTAGGTTAGAGTTGGGTTAAGCTAGGTTAGTGTTAGAATGGGTTAAGTTAGCGTAAGATTAAGTTAGGTAAGGTTAATGTTACGGTGGTAAATCTTCAGGTGATATAAGCTGGGGTGGTTAATGTGTGTGTGTGTATAAAATTAATAATAATAGAATATCAATATACATAATTACGTTGATTTTGATAATTAATTAATTTAACCTAACTTCAAATTAGTTAATCTAATCTCTGACATACGCACACGCTCTCTATCTATCTATCTATCTATCTATCTATCTATCTATTACACAGGTAAACATCTATGCAGCCTACAGGTAAATGTAAACAATAGGTAGATTAAACAACAGGTAACTATAAACAACAGGTTAATGTAAACAGGTTAATGTAAACAACAGGTAAATGTAAACAGGTTAATGTAAACAGGTTAATGTAAACAACAGGTTAATGTAAACAGGTTAATGTAAACAACAGGTAAATGTAAACAGGTTAATGTAAACAACAGGTAAATGTAAACAGGTTAATGTAAACAACAAAATATAAACAAAAGAAAAAATTATATGAATCATGAAACAGATTTAGTCCATTTATTCATTTATTATTTATTTATTTTTTTTTTTTTCAATTTCTTTCAGTCATGGAGCCGAAAAGTATCAAACTGGAACGCGAGGGCGGGAAGGACGATCTGGCCAATCAGGAAGCGTCCAATGACTCCCGCGCCCCGTCATTGGTCCAGGGACTAACCAATCAGGACTCGCGCAACACCCGCACCAAAGGTAGGCTTACAACTTGCCGATTAAAGTAGATTTTCCGAATCCGTTGGCCGATCATGACGCGAATTTAATCCCCCCTTCATTACCGTCCCTGAGCCCCCGTCGCCAATATTCCGGCTCTGGTGAAATATATCCGGCCGGGGTCCACCGCGCTGGGCAATGGCCGATACTTAAGGGGCCTGATGGGCTTGTATCGCTAGTGTATGTGTGTGTGTGTTTGTGTCTGTCTTTGTTTGTTTGTGTGTGTGTGTGTGTGTGTATTTGGGTGTGTTTGTTTCTGTCTGTGTTTGTCTGAGTGCGTCTGTGTGTGTCTCTCTCTCTCTCTCTCTCTCTCTCTCTCTCTCTCTCTCTCTCTCTCTCTCTCTCTCTCCACAACTTTTTTAGTATTATTTAAATTTATTCCTCATTACTTGTTCAATGGATAGTTAAACGCAGGTGTCATCTTATCGGGATCATTTCAATACTTGTGACACAAAAACGGGGTTAGTATTAACGCTGGTGTCATTGTAACGGGGTCATCTCAACGTGGAAGTCATTGTCAACGCAAGTGTCATATCATCACGTGTCATATCAACGCAGGTGTCGTATCAACGCAGGTGTCGTATCAATGCAGGTGTCGTATCAACGCAAGTGTCATATCATCATGTGTCATATCAACGCAGGTGTCGTATCAACGCAAGTGTCGTATCAATGCAGGTGTCGTATCAACGCAGGTGTTGTATCAATGCAGGTGTCGTATCAACGCAAGTGTCATATCATCACGTGTCATATCAACGCAGGTGTCGTATCAACGCAGGTGTCGTATCAATGCAGGTGTCGTATCAACGCAAGTGTCATATCAACGCAAGTGTCATATCATCACGTGTCTTATCAACGCAGGTGTGCGTATATCAACGCAGGTGTCCCGTATCAATGCAGGTGTCCGTATCAACGCAAGTGTCATATCATCTGTGTCATATCAACGCGGGTGTCGTATCCAACGCAGGTGTCTGGCGTAACAATGTCATATCATCACGTGTCATATCAACGCAGGTGTCGTATCAACGCAGGTGTCGTATCAATGCAGGTGTCGTATCAACGCAAGTGTCATATCATCATGTGTCATATCAACGCAGGTGTCGTATCAACGCAGGTGTCGTATCAATGCAGGTGTCGTATCAACGCAAGTGTCATATCATCACGTGTCATATCAACGCAGGTGTCGTATCAACGCAGGTGTCGTATCAATGCAGGTGTCGTATCAACGCAAGTGTCATATCATCACGTGTCATATCAACGAAGGTGTCACATCAACGCAGGTGTCATAAAGGCCGTCCTACTTGCGGGTATGAGTGTCGCAGGTGCTGGGTTGTGACATGAAGCTCGGCAGGTGTGTAATTGACGCAGGTGTGTGAGTGACGCAGGTGTGCACTCAGGTAACATACACACTTGGGGTACAGCTGTGTGTGAGCCAGTGTACACCTGCGTTGATCTGGGAACATCTGAGACTAGCTAATATTGAGATAGAGATTGAAAATATGTAGAGAGCTGTTGAAGGAAAATAGACGAGAAACTGTAGGAGAGAGAGACAGAGGGGAGAGAGAGAGAGAGGGTAAGAGGGTGAAAGAGAGACGGATAGAGAGAGAGAGAGAGGTCTGTGTTGACAGTGGAGGGGTGAGGTTTAGTAAGTTACGATATTGCCCTGTGTGTGTGTGTTCTCTCTCTCTCTCTCTCTCTCTCTCTCTCTCTCTTCCCCCACACACCCCCAGGCTATATTATGGTAGCATGAGAGAGAGAGAGAGAGAGAGAGAGTGTCTCAGGTGGTGTGTACCCTCAGTAAAGCATCATCAACACCCGCGTGACACCCAACCACCTGAGTCCTTCATTACTGCTGCTCCACCTGCTGCCCCTACTGCTGCTGGTGGTGGTGGTGGAGGAGGAAGTGGTGGTGGAGGAAGTGGTGGTGGTGGAGGAGGAAGTGGTGGTGGTGGAGGAGGAAGTGGTGGTGGGAGAAGTGGTGGTGGTGGAGGGAGTGAGGTGGTGGTGGTGGGGTGATGGTGATGGTGGTGGGAGGAGGTGGTGGTGGTGGGAGGAAGTGGTGGTGGAGTGGGAGGAGAGTGGTGGTGGTGGAGGAAGTGGGTGGTGGTGGTGGAGGAGGAAGTGGTGGTGGTGGAGGAGGAAGTGGTGGTGGTGGAGGAGGAAGTGGTGGTGGTGATGGTGATGGTGATGGTGGTGGAGGAGGAAGTGGTGGTGTTGGTGGTGTTGGTGGTGGTGATAATGCTGCTGTTTTTGGTCTTAGGTACAGCTGTCCATTTTGCTGCATCAAGTGTTTCTGTTGCTGCTGCTGTTGTTTCAAGCTGTATTGCTGTTGTCTTCCTCTTGCTGACGGCTGACTTTGCTGCTGACGGCTGACTGCTGGTAATGGCTGACTCTACGCTAATGGCTGACTCTGCTTCTGACGACTAACAGATCTGTTACTGACGATTGGGCTGACAAACTTGTTATTGACGGCTGACAGATCTACTACTGACTACCGACAGACGGTTGACAGACACCTTTTCTCGAAGGCTGACAAACGTGTTGCTGACGGCTGATGGAAAGAGCTCACACACAAATGTACTCGAATTTACGTACACCCATACTAGAACACACACACGTACACACACACACACACAAGAGACTAGGCAGACCAGAACGGACCTTGTACTGTGTATGGTCAGGGCTGTTGTGCCTGTCTGACGGCCCTTGTAGAGGATGGCACGATGACACGCCTTCCAGGGCTACAACCTGTAAATCACTGCTGGCACTGTTGATGGTAAAGTCTCCTGGAAACAGTGCTGCTATCCATGACGCTAACCATCTCTTGTTCATAGTCAGAGAAATAAACTTTTAATGTTGTAGATGTTCACCAAGTTATCCCTGTTATTTTGTTATAGTAATGAAGAACAATGGTAAAAATGTTCTTGTTCTATTAATGTTATCACGCTGACTGAAACTCTCGACAACAGAACACGGGGACAAGATCAGTTCTGTAGGAGTGAGGTTAATACAGTGATTGGTTTGTTGACAACTTGACACAGTGGGTTGACCTGTGTATCTCAGTTGGCCTGGGTGCTTGAGAGGGCAGCTAATTAAGGTCCAATCACCGCCAGGGGCCCAGTGTGGTGGTGGTTGTGTTGTGTCCTGTGGTCATGTCATCACAGAAACTGACGCAGTATATTTACCTCACCTGACAACGTGATTAGAGTCAGTCATTAGCGCTAGTACGACAGTGTGTTGTTCCGGGTCAAGTCAGGTCAGGTATGGTCTAATGATAAGTCAAATATCTACGGGTAACATTTTTTTTTAGTCTACACCGCACCCGTTAGGTCTAAAAATGCGACCGCACCTAGATGTGGGTTCCCGCAGGACCGCACGGGGCTCCTCAGTACACCTGTCCTCCCCAGGTAATATCGTGGGACGCGGTGTGTGGCGTCGTTTACCAGAGTGTTCGGCGTTGACGTGGATGCTGTTTATTAGTGCTTGGTGCTGTCTTCGTGCTGTTCTTGGTGCTGTGTTAGGGCGTGCAGCACGGTCTGTGGAAGGAGAAATAGAGAGAAATAAGGAAGTGAATGGTGTGTTAGAGAGACAGCCAATAACAGTGTCCAAGTTAGTACTGTGATGAATGGTGGGAAGAACATAAGAATGGAGGAAACTGCAGCGGGCCTATTGACCCATACTGGGCAGTCCCGTTTACACCTAACCCCTATTGCTCATATATCCACCCAACCTATGTTTGAAGCTATCCAGCGTATTCGAGTTAATGATAATATTTGGTAACTTGTTCCATTCATCCACTACTCTATTTCCAAACCAGTGTTTACCTATTTCGCGCCTAAATCTAAATTTGTCTAATTTAAAACCATTGTTACGAGTTCGCTCCTGGTTAGATAGTTTGAGTACTTTTGTAATGTCCCCTTTGTTTGGTCCTGACTTCCATTTATACACCTCTATCATATCGCCCCTCACTTAGGAAGAAGAAGGAGGAGGTGGAATGATAGGATAAGGGATGGGTGGATGGATACCTAGACGTCCAGGAAGTTGCGGTGAGCGTGAATGAGTGGATAGCACAGCGTTAGGGGGGGGGGGGTAATGCTGGAATGTATTAAGTGTGCGAATAACTTGTGAAAATGGACTGTGTTCTTAAGGCTTCTACTTACATATGTTTCTAAACTTACACAGACACACACACACGTCTGGTAATATCAGTAAAGCTCGAGTTGGGTACGTGTGTGTGTGTGTGTGTGTGTGTGTGTGTCACTGTAAGTCTTGTGTAGATTGCGGTGAGCGTCTCCTTGTCTGCTGTAGTTCTCTAAGCTTATTGATGTTGTCTTCTCTCTTGTTTTCTAAGCTTAGTGATGTATTTTCTGCTGTTCTCAAAAGCTTATTAGTACATCACTCCCTCCCTCCTTCCTTCAGTCCGTCTCCAAGTGTGTCGCGCGAAGTGTGTGTGTGTTAGGACGACTGGAACAAGTTACCAAACATCATCATTAACTCGAATACACTGGATAGCTTCAAACATAGGTTGGGTGGATATATGAGCAATAGGGATTGGGTGTAAACGAGACTGCTTAGTATGGGTCAATAGGCCGCTGCAGTTCCCTCCTTTCTTTGGTTTAGGAACACTTCTAGGTTAATGACGTTACTGTAAGTTGTTCCTTGTGTTGTAAGCGACGCCCTGAGCCTCAGCCTGTACTGTAGCCTCAGTTCTCTTAATGCTCGACCTCTTATACTCTTCCTTGTGGGTGTTAACTCAGTAGGTAGTGTGGGTGTTAACTCAGTAGGTTGTGTGGGTGTTAACTCAGTAGGTAGTGTGGGTGTTAACTCAGTAGGTAGTGTGGGTGTTAACTCAGTAGGTAGTGTGGGTGTTAACTCAGTAGGTAGTGTGGGTGTTAACTCAGTAGGTTGTGTGGGTGTTAACTCAGTAGGTAGTGTGGGTGTTAACTCAGTAGGTAGTGTGGGGTGTTAACTCAGCAGGTGTGGGTGTTAACTCAGCAGGTAGTGTGGGGTAACTGTGTGTGTGGGTGTTAACTCAGTAGTCAGGTGTGTGGGTGTTAACTCAGTAGGTAGTGTGTGGGTGTTAACGGGTAGTGTGGGTGTTAACTCAGTAGGTAGTGTGGGTGTTAACTCAGCAGTGGAGGAGTGTGATGGAGGTTGATTATAATGGTTTCTTCTGCAACTGACCAACAACTGTGTGTGTGTGTGTGTGTGTGTGTGTGTGTGTGTGTGTGTGTGTGTGTGTGTGTGTGTGTGTGTGTGTGTGTGTGTGTGTGTGTGTGTGTGTGTGTGTGTGTGTGTGTGTGTGTGTGTGTGTGTGTGTGTGTGTGTGTCTAGACTCGGGCAGTTTTTATAACCGTTCTTGTGATGTTTTTATTTCTCTACCATAATCTTACAGTATTCTCCTGTGTTTTTTTCATCTTTCATTCATTTTTTATTGTTAATTTCTGTTCATCTTTATCTTTGTAATTTTGTTTTCGCCTGCTTCTCTCTTCCTTTTCTTAGTATATTTCATCTATTCTTCAATTAGACCCTGTTTTGTGTTTCTCCATTCACCTTGTTTATCGCTGTTATTTCTTATTCCTTTGTACCGTTAACGTCAGGAGCAGTTCTCAATGTGTTCTTCCTAATTCACCTTTTCTTTCTTTCTTTCTTTATTTATTTCTCTCTCTCTCTCTCTCTCTTTTTATTATTGTCTTTTATTTGGTTCTTATTATTCATCTTTTCTTTCGTGTTTTCTGTTTATCATTTATTCATTGTTTTCTTTTAGTTCTTTCTTTATTCTGTCTCTCCATCTGTCTCTCTTCGTCTTCTTCACTGTCTGCTTCTGTTGCCTTGTTTATCTCTATCTGTGTCTCTTCTTCTTCTGTCTATCTGTCTGTCTGTCTGTTTGTCCCCTTGTCTTTGTCCCTGTCTATATGCGTCTGTCTGTCATTCATTCCTTCTATCCTCTGTGTCTGTCTGTCTGTCTGTCTGCCTGTCTGTCTCATTTATTACCATCTCTCTCTCTCTCTCTCTCTCAGATTTATTTACATCAGTGTATATAATTAAGTCATATAAATTAGATTCTTGTGTTTATTTTGACAATTATATAAATAGAGGTTTGTTTACATTATTAGGAGGTGTTTATGTTTTGATGGCACCACCTGAAGATTAGGCACCCCTGGTTTATTGCACCTGGTGATTTAATTAGCTTATATTACCGGGAAATGGGGTTAGGTTAGGGTAGGGTTAGGGTTAGGGTTAGGTTAGGTTAGGTTAGGTAGGGTTAGTGTTGGTTGGGTTAGGTTAGTGTTTGGTTAGGTTGGTTATTGTTTGGTTAGGTTAGGGTAGGTTAGGGTTAGTGTTGGGTTAGGGTAGGGTAGGGTAGGGTGTTAGTGTTGGTTAGGTTGGGCTAGTGTTTGGTTAGGTTAGGGTAGTGTTTGGTTAGGTTAGGGTTGGGTTAGGTTAGGGTAGGTTAGGTTAGGGTTAGTGTTGATTGGTAGTGTTGGTGTTTGGTTAGGTTAGGGTAGGTTAAGTTAGGTTAGGTTAGGGTAGGTTAGGGTTAGTGTTGGTTAGGTTAGGGTAGGTTAGGTTAGGTTAGAGTGGATTAATTTAGGATTAGTTAGAATGATTAACCTTTAGGTGAAATAAGCTGGGGGTTAGGTTAGGTTTGGTAAGCTATTAGGTTATTTTATGCTTAATTAGAGTGATTAAGCAAGGAAATAAGCTGGGGGGTTAATCTTCACGTGACTCAATTATATATTTTATCGCGCCAAAGTTTTAATTAATTGTTGTTATGACAGGTGAGTCGTGTGGAGGGTGACAGGTGAGTCGTGGAGGGTGACAGGTGAGTCGTGTGGAGGTGACAGGTGAGTCGTGTGGAGGTGACAGGTGAGTCGTGTGGAGGGTGACAGGTGAGCTGTCACCTCTCAGTGTTGTGTTGGCTGCTGCTGTGTCTAGGTTGGTAACACTGTCTCTCTGTTAACTGCTGACACAAGGTTGGTAACACTGTCTCTCTGTTTATAATCCTTCTTCTTCTTCTTCTTCTTCTTCTTCTTCTTCTTCTTCTTCTTCTTCTTCTTCTTCTTCTTCGTCTTCTTATTCTTCTTATTCTTCTTCTTCTTCTTCTTCTTCTTCTTCTTTTTTCTTCTTCTTCTTATTCTTATTCTTATTCTATTACAATTATTACTATTATTATTATTGTCATTTTATTATTATTATTTTTATTATTTATGTTATTGTTTATATATTGTTGTTGTTGTTGTAGTTGTTATTGTTGTTGTTGTTGTTGTTGTAGTTGTTGTTGTTGTAGTTGTTGTTGTTGTTGTAGTTGTTGTAGTTATTGTTGTTATTGTTGTTTAGTTGTTGTTGTTGTAGTTGTTGTTGTTGTTGTAGTAGTAGTTGTTGTTGTTGTTGTTGTTGTTGTTGTTGTTGTTGTTGTTGTTGTAGTTGTTGTTGGCAGTTGTTGTTGTTGTGCGTTATTGTTGTTGTTGTTGTTGTAGTAGTAGTTGTTGTTGTTGTTGTTGTTGTTGTTGTTGTTGTTGTTGTTTTTGTAGTTGTTGTTGTGTGAATTGTTGTTGTTGTAGTTGTTATTGTTGTAGTTGTTATTGTTGTTTCTGTTGTTGTTGTAGTTGTTTGTTGTTGTTGTAGTTGTTATTGTTGTAGTTGTTATTGTTGTTGCTGTTGTTATTGTTGTTGTAGTTGTTATTATTGTTGTTGTAGTTGTTGTTGTTATTGTTGTTGTTGTTATTGTTGTAGTTGTTATTGTTGTTGTAGTTGTTATTGTTGTTGTAGTTGTTATTGTTGTTGTTGTTGTAGTTGTTGTTGTTGTTGTTGTTGTTGTTGTAGTTGTTATTGTTGTTGTAGTTGTTGTTGTAGTTAGGATATATTGTTACTGGCACGAGTTATAATCTTCCCTTCACAACCAGTTATTACAACAATCATTTACGAGCTTCTCAGAGGTGTTGTAGCGACTCTATCTTTTACATGTATTTGTCATTTACATCCTCTTTTACGCGGTTTTATTTACAGGTTTGTTTTTGTCTGTATTTACATTTTAATATATTTTTTTACATTATTCTATCGTATTTACATGATTATTTACATTTTTATTTCATATTTACATCATTATTTACATTTTTATATCATATTTACATTATTCTATCGTATTTACATGATTATTTACATTTTCCAATCATATTTACATCATCATTTACATTTTTATATCATATTTACATAATTATTTACACTTTCCTATTGTATTTACACGTATTTACACTCATATCACTTTATTTACACTTCTCAAGCTATATTTACACTATATATTCTTTCACACAATACATACGTTAATTATAATTACCGTTTTCTATGGACGTTAATTTAAATATTAAATAGACTCTGTAATTACTAATGCTATTGAACCGTAATTAATTTTGGCGGAATAAAGTTCGCGAATTGAGCTAATCGGCCAAGATGGGGGTCGCGAAATTTAAGAAAACTTTTTATTTTATTATTTTTTTATTTAATCCCTCTAAAAACCTCATTATATTTGTTATCATCTTTGTTATCATAAGTGTTATCATTTCACAAACTGTTATCTTGTCAACACTTGGTGAATAATTTTGTCGTTATTTGCCAAAATTTTATCACTCAGTCCTTGTCTCATGTTGATCCCACCTGTTCTTGAGTTATTTTAGAGACAGAGAGACAGATTCACCGACAGACAGAGACAGACACACAGACAGAGACACAGACAGACAGAGAAACAGACAGACAGAGACAGACAGACAGACAGGACCGAAAGCAATAGTCTGGCCAGCTGTTTTTTGTCGCCATAGGTTAGAAAAGGTTTGGTTAGATTAAGTTAGGTTAGGTTTAGGTTAGATTAGGTGAGGTTAGGTTAGGTTAGGTTTAGAGAGAGAGACAGGGAGCCACAAGAAGAGGAGGAAAAGAAAGAGGAATAGGAAGGAGAAAGAAGGAAGGAAGGAGGAAGAGAGAGAGGAAGGAAGGAAGGAAAGAGAAGGAAGGAAGGAAGGAGAAAGAGAGAGAAGGAAGGAAGGAAGGAAGGAGAAAGAGAGAAGGAAGGAAGGAGGAAGAGAAGGAAGGAAGGAAGGAGAAAGAGAGAGAAGGAAGGAAGGAAGGAAGGAGAAGAGAGAGAAAGGAAGAAGGAAGGAAGGAAGGAAAAACACAGAGAAACAACGATATAATTTGTACAATAAAATAGAAGAAAAACGTGAGGGGGGAGGAAGGGGGAGGTGGAGGAGAAGAAGGAAGAGAGGGAGGGGGGAGAGGGGGTGAAGGGAAGGACAAGGAGGAGGAAGAATAGGAAATAAGAAAGAAAGTTGGAAAGGAAGGAATTAGATGAATGAAAGGCAGAGAGAGAGAGAGGAAATGAGGAGAGTTTACTGTTTCTGTGAGAACTTGTGCACCTGTGTAGAGAGGTGGGAAGAAGGGAAAGAGGAATGGGGGGGAGGGAGGGAAAGGAGGATGAGAGGAAAAAGGAGCAATGAAGAGAATGATGGGAGAGAAAGAGGGGAGGAGTAGGGAAGGAGAAGGAGAGAGGGAGGGGTTAGGGGGTTGGGGAGTGTGTTGGAAGTGAGAATAGTGAGTGAGGTGGAGTGAGAAGTGAGAGTGGTGGGAGAGGTGTCAGGTGCACGGAGGCAGGATTTTGTTTGGTGATCATCATAGCAGGAGTTCAGCCTGTTGTTATGGTGCTGTGTTATGGTGCTGTTATGGTGTTGTGTTATGGTGCTGTGTTATGGTGTTGTTATGGTCCTGTGTTATGGTGCTGTGTTATGGTGCTGTTATGGTGCTGTGTTATGGTGCTGTTATGGTCCTGTGTTATGGTGCTGTGTTGATGTTGTAATGCTTCTGCCGCTGTGTTGTAATAATGGTGCTGAGTTATGGTATTGTGTTGGTGCTGTAATATTTCTGGTGCTGTTATGGTGTTGTATTTTAGGCTGTAATGCTCCTGCTGTCAGACTGTTGTTATGGTGCAGCGTTTCAGACCTCTCCTGTTGTGCTGTAATAATGGTGCTGTTATGGTTTTCGTGTGTTTATGGTGCTGTGTGTTAATGGTGCTGTTATGGTGCTGTGTTTATACTCCAAGGACGATGGTTTAACCTTTTGAGGACGATGATTGAACTATTTGAGGACGATAATTTAACCCTTTGAGGACGATGATTGAACTCTTTGAGGGCGATAATTTAACCCTTTAATGACGATGAGTTTCGCCCTTAACCATCGTCGTCCAAAAAGGGACTAAGCTGAACATCACAACACATGTGGTGGTCGTCAAGCTGTTCAAGGGTTTCGTGGAAAATGAAATGACGAGAAGCTTGTTTGTGGGGCTGTGTAGTGATGACGTGACCCATCTGTGTGTGTGAGAGAGAGAGAGAGAGTTATGTTATGGTGTTGTGTTTGATTTAATTTTGAGTGTCTGTCTTGTTCTCAGTCTCACTTATTTCTCTCCCTCACTCCTTCTCTTCCTTACCACTCTTCTCTCCCCTCCCTCCTCCTTCCTTCCTTCTCTTCCCCCTCCCTCCTTCCTTCTCTCCTCCTCCTCCTTCCTTCTCTCTCCTCCTCCTTCCTTCTCCCTCCTCCTCCTCTTCTCCTCTCTCTCTCCCCTCCTCCTTCCTTCCTTCTCCCCCTCCCTCCTCCTTCCTCTCTCCCTCCCCCTCCTCCCTCCTTCTCCCCCTCCTCCCCCCCCTTAGTAACACAGGCTCAGACTACACAAAGACAGGCCTCTGACAGTCCATCCGTCCTGTCTCGAAATGAAGGAGAGACAGAGATACAGTAATGGGTGTGTGAGAGACAGAGAGAGAGATAATGGGTGTGTGAGAGACAGAGAATACAGTATGGGTGTGTGAGAGACAGAATACAGTATGGATGTGTGAGAGACAGAGAGAGAGAGAGATAATGGATGTGTGAGAGACAGACAGAGAGAGATAATTGATGTGTGAGAGCAAGAGATAATGGATGTGTGTGTGTGTGTGTGTGTGTGTGTGTTATATGTGTGTGTGTGTGTGTGTGTGTGTGTGTGTTATATGTGTGTGTTATGTGTGTGTGTGTGTGTGTGGTGTGTGTGTGTGTGTGTTATATGTGTGTGTGTGTGTGTGTTATGAGTGTGTGTGTGTGTTATGAGTGTGTATGTGTTATGAGTGTGGACCAGCTGTGAGCCAGACGGGCCACAGCTGGGCGCCAGATGGTGTGTGCTCAGGCTGTGAGCCACCTGGTGCTACCACTACCACCACCATTACTGCGGCTACTACCACTACCACAACTACCACCACAGCTGCCACCACTAACCATCAGCACCACTAACTACCACCCACACTAACCACCACCACCACTAACCACCACCATTAACTACCACTTTCCTCCACTAATTGCTACTTACATGTTTATCACTACTCTTATTTGTTTGTTTGTTTATAGATTTATGTTTTTCTTTGTTTATGGATTTATTTGTTTTGGTTTGCGTGTGTATTTGTTTATGTCATTGTTAGTTTGTTTCCGTGTGTGTGTGTGTGTGTGTGTGTGTGTGTGTATTCATTACCTCTTTGCTCTATGTATCTTTTGTAACGTGATAAATAATGCAGCAAATACAGTATTATTATTCTATAGGTTAGTTTATTCTGTATCTAGACTCATTTATAGAATACAGTTACAGCCAGAATACAGTTAATAGGCTCGAGGCTCCATTACAAGGCGGTGCGGATACAGTATACTGCATATGTAAGCCTTCTGTACAGTACTCGATCTTATTCACGTCACTATCAAGTATAAGAAAAAATTAACCCTCTACTTTTCGTTATTTTGGTCTTTAAAACTTTCAAAATATTATCCCAAACGAAAGTAATTAATTAATATGTGTTTAGAAATCATCATATACGTGTACTTGCCGTGTAATCTGCCTCGGTAAATCGGTTAAAATCGGGTGAAATCGGCGAGTCAGAAAGCGGTTCCACAACAAAATCCGTCATCATTTCCCCCGTGTATGTGTGTGAAGTATTGGAACCCTTTATGAGGACCTTTGACTCTCCTCCGCCAGTATTGTTGATCACACTCTCTTTATCTGAATATAAGTAAATACATCTTATATAATACACCATAGAGTCTGTATGGTTGTATGGTTGTGGGTTTATCCTCATATGGTTGGGATAAGGTTTATTGAGGAATGGGTTTGGGTTTAAGTCATAGTTTGGTGGTTTAGATAACGTGTGATAATAATAATAATAATAATATGTAATGATGATGATAGTAATAATGAAAAAAAACGGTAAATATAATGCTACTACTACTACTACTACTACTTTTTTCCTTTTAAAATGGCCTCCAGCCTCCCCTTATAGCCACACCTTCGCCACCATTTTATTACCTTAATATTAAATATCCTAATACATAAGTAGCTACCCTATCTGTGTTGAGTTAGTTGAGCCGCAGATCTATGCGGCATTCAGTGACTGTTGCCTCGTAGTCAATATCTGCAACTGTTGTCGGCTTTGGGGCCGATGCTCTCGTTCCCTGAGGCAGAGCAAAGCCGACCTAAGGAGAGAGAAGACAGTCGACATCTCATCCAGGCTGTAACATAACTTCTAGGCTGCTGCTTCTGTTTGGATCACCTCCACGAGTCTGGGTAGGAAGCATCTTGCACTTGGACCCATCGAGCTAGGTTGAGGTGACCATGCGCCATGGGATAAAAATCCTGATGTCGAAGAAGGCTCCGCTGTCCCCGCGTCCAGAATCCTCGAGCACTGACGTCAACACGGCTTCGTTGGATGTGTTTGAAGTCCTATGTTGGAAATTCTCACCGTCCAATGGGGAGGGTTGGTTCTACCTGACATCATGGCAGATTTCCTTCAACATATATGCTGTGAGATCCCTTACTGTCATGCCTCATGCATATGAAGCCCCCTTTCTTGCACACCATGGCGTGATCTACGTCATAGGAAGAGCCACACACGCATTGGAGGGCAAACCTTCTACTGGCCCACCGTACCTTAGAGCAATGGCATATGTAAATTCTTTTTATTGAGACTGAAACCATTTGCCCTTATCGGTAACGTAGTTAACCAGTTCGAGGCGTCCACCTCCTGCGCTATAGCTACTTTTTTTTCAAATTCTCTGGTACTTGCAGCAACAGTTGTTGCAACTTATCACTTTGGCTGTGCTGTCGTTCTGTCGTAATGGACCTTCGAATCTTGTTTACTTCACTGGTATCCACCTCCTGTTGCGTTCTGAGCTATGTGGCCCGTGAGGGCTGCCCTGAGCTTAACTGAGTTTTGATGTTCGGTGGCAGCAATCTCCTCTGGATTGGTTAGTCCCTTCCTCCCAGTCTCGGTGGTAGTGCAAGGAGTGATCTTTCTGCTGGGGTTAGGTGAAGGTGTTTCACTAATTTGGGAACTACTACTACTAGGTCATTGCGTTATTGACTACCACGACATGCAGTTAGCGCCAAATGAGGGGCAGTAGATGGTACAGGCGAGGGGCAGTAGATGGTACAGGTGAGGAGCAGGTGGAGGTTGGTGAACTGCCCGTAAATAAACTGTCTCCGGTATATCTGGCGCCGCACAGTTTACTAACACATTGCTTCCTTCAGCCTTCCTCCCCACCTAACCTCCACCATCTCCTCCCCCCCTAACCTAACCAAAACCTGACTACACCACCACCACAACCACCACCACCACCACCACAACCATCACTCCCACCACCTGATATACTGTAAACCTGTAATAATATACACCTGCGCAGATATACACACCTGTTATACACCTGTGCTGAGGCCCACGTGTCGTACAGTATAATATTCACACGTTGGAAAGGTAATCCAGGTGTTGTGAAGAGAGAGAGAGAGAGAGAGAGAGAGAGAGAGAGAGACTTAATTGTAAACATACATTCCTCCAATACAAATAAAAGCCATGAACCTGTCAATACCCTGTTAATTATTGCTTCCTTCACCTCCAAGACCAAACAGGTGAGACACTTCACACCTGTGGCTACAATAAAGACAAAATTTAATGGGAAAATATTGGGAAAAAATTACTCGGAATAAATGAAAAAAAAAATATATATATATATTTTTTTGAGTAATTTTGAAGGATAAAATAATTGAAGGTGTTGTTGTCTAGTTGGGATAGTACTCTCTTTCCTGTACCTAAGGGTCCCTGGTTCACTCTACCAAGGGCATCTAACCTAACCTAACCTCAGGCTCACCCAGACCTCCAACACACACACCTCCAACACAACACACTCCCCACCAACACAACACAGAGGCAGGTTATGTTAGCTGGGGCATGGGGAGAGAGAGAGAGAGAGAGAGAGAGAGAGAGAGAGAGAGACTGGAGACAGCTGGTGGTAGGAAGGACATACCACCAGCTGGCTTTCACAACCCCCACTATAAATCTCCTAGGAGTTTGACAGTAGTAATCTGAGTATAATAGAGGCGACGCACTCTTCCCTGTTAGTTTCAACCATTATAATATTACTCCTGTGTGTAAGGTATGTTGTGGTATATTGGACGGGTATGTTGTGGTATATTGGACGGGTATGTTGTGGTATATTGGACGGGTATGTTGTGGTATATTGGACGGGTATGTTGTGGTATATTGGATTGGTATGTTGTGGTATATTGACGGGTATGTTGTGGCATATTGACGGGTATGTTGTGGTATATTGACGGGTATGTTGTGGTATATTGACGGCATGTTGTGGTATATTGACGGGTATGTTGTGGTATATTGGACGGGTATGTTGTGGTATATTGGACGGGTATGTTGTGGTATATTGACGGGTATGTTGTGGTATATTGGACGGGTATGTTGTGTTATATTGGACGGGTATGTTGTGGTATATTGGACGGGTATGTTGTGGTATATTGGACGGGTATGTTGTGGTATATTGGACGGGTATGTTGTGGCATATTGGACGGGTATGTTGTGGTATATTGGACGGGTATGTTGTGGTATATTGGACGGGTATGTTTTGGTATATTGACGGGTATGTTGTGGTATATTGGACGGGTATGTTAGGAGATTAATTTTATTGTGTTTTGTGTTTGGTGATGAATCCTTGGTATATTGGACAGGTATGTTGTGGTATTGGACGGGTATGTTGTGGTATATTGGACGGGTATGTTGTGGTATATTGGACGGGATGTTGTGGTATATTGGACGGGTATGTTGTGGTATATTGGACGGGTATGTTGTGGTATATTGGACGGGTATGTTGTGGTATATTGGACGGGTATGTTGTGGTATATTGGACGGGTATGTTGTGGTATATTTGGACGGGTATGTTGTGGTATATTGGACGGGTATGTTAGGCGAGGGTGTATATTTATTGTAGTTTGTGTTTGATGATGAATCCTTGGTATATTGGACGGTATGTTGTGGTATATTGGACGGGTATGTTGTGGTATATTGGACAGGTATGTTGTGGTATATTGGACGGGTATGTTGTGGTGGTATATTGGACGGGTATGTTGTGGTATATTGGACAGGTATGTTTGGTGTATTGGACAGGTGTATGTGGGTATATTGGACAGGTATGTTTGGTATATTGAACAGGTATGTGATATATTGACATTGTATATTGAACAGGTATGCTTGATATATTGGACAGGTATGCTGGAGTTATATTGAACAGGTATGTTTGATATATTGGACAGGTATGCGGTATATTGAACAGGTATGCTTGATATATTGGACAGGTAAGCTTGGTATATTGAACAGGTATGCTTGATATATTGGACAGGTATGCTGGAGTATATTGGACAGGTATGCTGGAGTATATTGGACAGGTATACTGGGATATATATTCTTATACTCTGGTAAAGAATTTGGATTAAATGAATGAGTTTTGCTGTAAGTCACGTGTGTGTGTGTGTGTGTGTGTGTGTGTAGGTTACCGCACATAATACGCCGCTCTACCACTTCTTTCTTCCTTCCCCCCCCTCCATTCCTCCATTCTCTCCCTCCTCCTTCTTCACTCCCTCTAGCGTGCAGATGGCTGGCCTTGGTTTCCCCTCTCTCCTCCCTTCTCTCCTCCTCCCTTCTCCTCCTCCTCACCCTCCCTCCTCCCTCACCTCCCACCACTTATTTAATAGCTGTAAGGAGGGAGAGTTGAAGTGGAAGAAACATGGAGGAGGAAGTGAGGCTGTGGAGGGAGGAAGTGAGGTAAACATGGAGGAGGAAGTGAGGTAAACATGGAGGAGGAAGTGGGGGTAAACATGGAGGAGGAAGTGAGGTAAACATGGAGGAGGAAGTGAGGTAAACATGGAGGAAGGAAGTGAGGTAATCTTCTCTTAATGTCACGTGAAGACTACTCTCCTCTCCTCCCTCCCTCCTCCCAAGACACCTGGCCTTCCAGAGTCCGGAGGGGAGGAAGGGAGAAGAGAAAAAGGGAGGATGGAATGAGAAGGGAGGAGAAATACAAAGATGGAGGGAGGGAAGAAGGAGAATTAAGGGGAGAGGGAAGAGAGAAAGAAGGAAGGAAGTGAAGTAATAAGAGTTAGGGAGGGAGGGTGGATGAAGGGAGAGGAGGGAGGGAGAGAGGAGGTTATCTCAGCTGGTCCGGATGTGTTGACTCAAGACCGTTATAGTGAAGGAGATTTGTGTGTGTGTGTGTGTGTTTTGTGTGTGTGTGTGTGTGTGTGTGTGTGTGTATGTGTGTGTGGTGTGTGTGTGTGTGAAAATATTCCTAAACACACCATGGTTTAGGTTAGGTTAGAGAGAGAGAGAAAGAGAGAGAGAGAGAGAAAGAAGAGAAAGAGAGAGAGAGAGAGAGAGAAAGAGAAACACACAAACAAACAAACAAACAGACGGGCAGAACGGAGCCATCTGGTCAACTTGGGTGGACGGGTACAAGGAGTGACAGGTGGGAGGTGACGCCCCCACCCATCACAGCTGGTGCAGGTGGCGGTGTCTAGGTGACGGCTGCCACCTGCAGGTAGGGGGGTACACGACAACCCCGGGGTAATTTTAAGGTACACGCAAATGTTCACCCGGGGGAAGAGGCCATTCACAAACGTTTCTTGTACATGAAAATAAACGTTTCTGGACCATGAGGGTATATGCACAAACGTTTCTTGATCTAAACAAACGTTGCTGGACCAAGAGAATATGCACAAACGTTGCTGGACCAAGAGAATATGCACAGACGTTTCTTGATATATAAACAAACGTTGCTGAGCCAAGAAAATATGCACAAACGTTTCTTGATATATAAACAAACGTTGCTGAGCCAAGAGAATATGCACAAACGTTGCTGGACCAAGAGAATATGCACAGACGTTTCTTGATATATAAACAAACGTTGCTGGTAAGAAAATATGCACAAACGTTTCTCATATATAAACAAACGTTGCTGCAGACCAGGAGACATCGTACTCAGGAGTCAAGACATCGTACTCAAGGGCTTAGGTCATCGTACTCAAGGGCTTGTCATCGTACTCGGGCTGGTTATCGTACTCAAGGGCTTAGGTCATCGTACTCAAGGGCTTAAGTCATCGTACTCAAGGGCTTAGGTCATCGTACTCAAGGGGTTGAACTTGTACTGTCTACTTGTACTGTACCGTATCTACTCTCTACTTGAGGTTAAGTATATATTAGTAGCTTAAGTGCCTATCACTAACTTACGTGTATATGTGTATCTAATCTACTTAAGAATATATCTAACTAGTTTAAGTGTATGTAAGTAGCTTAAGTGTATCTAAGCTACTTAAGTGTGTAGTATAAGTACCTGAGTGTGTATAATTAGTTATTAAGTGAGCATTACCTTGATTCACCCTCACTTATAAAAATACTTAAACACTTACATTATCTTAGTCATTACTTAACATTATAATTAACCAATGAATTGAACATTAAATATATTTGATATATTCCACTTAATTATCAATCAATCACCAATAATTTACCTTAAACTATACCAGGTGAGGACAGTAATTAGGGAGTCAGGTAATCTTAATGAGGTAATTACTTGAATTAATTAGGGAAATAATATATAATATTAGGTTAATTAATTATTGGGGTGATTATATAGTATTACTTTAACTCACTTAAAGCTTTCAGGTGTGTGTGTGTGTGTGTGTGTGTGTGTGTGTGTGTGTGTGCGTGAGAGTAAAGTATGTAATTTTTGTATATTTTTGTATGTGTGTTTATATACATATGTGTGTATGCATTGTGTGTGTATGTATTGTATAGTATCAGGTGATAAAAATCAGGTTTGTGTGCATGTGTAACATGTGTGTGTGTGTGTGTAGTATTTTGCATGTGTTTATATGTGTATGTGTATATCTGTATGTGCATGTGTAAGTATGTGTAGGTATGTGTATGTATGTCAGGTGTGTACCAGGTGTGTGAGGGGGGTCAAAGGCCACGTGTGTACAGGTGATGATCTAGGTGTAATTTTCTTCTCTGCTCGGTCATTAGCCAGATTACACAGGGGGTGTTCAGCCTGGTTTTGTTGTGCAGTTGTGCGTATACAGTGCGTATGTGCGTATGTATATAAATGCATATGTTATGTGTTGTATGTATGTGTTATGTGTAGTGTGTATGTGTTATGTGACGTTCGTATGTGCTATGTGCGTATATCTTGTTATGTGTTAATTCCTATGTGCATGTCTCCACACACACACACATACGCACACACACACACCTGATGTAAGTAATTTCCCCTCAATCATGCAATAATTGTTCGCTAAATTAACACTTAAATCACTGGATATTGCATTCAGTAAATAACGAGATGTGATTGTATGAATTTTTAGTGTTGGAGATGGGTATAAAAATGTTGGTGATTGATATAACTGGTGTTGGTGATTGATAAAACTGGTGTTGGTGATTGATAAAACTGGTGTTGGTGATTGATAAAACTGGTGTTGGTGATTGATGGTGTTGGTGATTGATGTAAAAGTGTTGGTGATTGATGTAAAAGTGTTGGTGATTGATATTTTAAGTTAATGGTATAATATAACTTGGTATAATAATAAGTAATTTACAGGTGAAATAAATAACAGGTAATTTTATTTCTCTCTACAGGTGAGATGCTGCCTGGTGAGCGGTGAGGTTAGTGTGCCCTCACCTCACAACACAGGTAGAATGTGATTGCCCTCACCTCACAACACAGGTATAATGCATTGCCCTCACCTCACAACACAGGTAGAATGCATTGCCTCACCTCACAACACAAGGAATGCATTACCCTCACCTCACAACACAGGTAGAATGCATTGCCCTCACCTCACAACACAGGTATAATACATTGCCCTCACCTCACAACACAGGTAGAATGCATTGCCCTCACCTCACAACACAGGTATAATACATTGCCCTCACCTCACAACACAGGTAGAATGCATTGCCCTCACCTCACAACATTGGTTAAATTTAATCTCCGAGTGGTCAGTGTTGCCAGGCCAGAAGGTAAGTGTGCCGGGTTGATGTTGGTAACACTGGAGGCAGGAAGGTGTTGGTGACAGGTGTTTCCAGAGGTAATTGTAAGTGTTATGCTTAATAGAGGTTTTTAGCAGCCTGTGAGCCTTTGTGTTAGCTATTATACCTCGCCAGTAGCGGGTTAGTGCGTGTGGATGCTGTCCGTCTGTGTGTAAGTCCTTCTGATTTCCGTGTCCGCGTTCTAACTGGAGTTCAAACGTACCGATTTAAATTTAACTTTGTATTTATTTACCTCTCTGATAGAGGATGCCTATTAATTTTGACTTCTATAGGTTGAATTATTTCCTCCGTAGGCCTAAGTATTTTTTTCATGCATTATCTTACGTTCTACTCCGCCGATTTGAATTCAACTTTGTATTTATTTACCTCTGAGGCTATAGAGGATGCCTATTAATTTTGACTTCTATATGTTGAATTATTTCCTCTCCATAGGCCTAAGTATTTTTTCGCATTCATTATCTTACGTTCTACTCAGCCGATTTGAATTAAATTTGGTACATATTTTATACTGAAGTCAAGGTAGAATCCTATTAATTTTGACTTCTATAGGATAAATTATTTCCTCTCCATAGCTATAATTTTTATTTTATTATCCACACCTTAATTTAAGTTCTAATTAATCGTATCTCCACAGCCTTGGGTATGTGGGAATATGTTGGCCCAAGGAGGAAGTGTGATGACGTAGGAGGGCATGGTATGATTATGGTGTTTTAGTAAGGGGATATGTATGGGGCATGGTGGCATGGTGGGGGATGGGCATGGTGGGTATGATGGGGCATGGTGGGGTATGGTGTATGGTGGGGTAGGGGGTATGATGGGGTATGGTGGGGTATGATGGGCGCTCTCTCTCTCCATCGTTTATAGTTCAGAGGTTAAGTTAACAGCACACAGTTCATAGTTAATGATCAACCCATAAAAAAAGTTCACATTTCAAAAAAGTTCGTAGTTTGCAGTTCACAGCGTTTATAACTTTGGCTGTTCAATACAACAAAAGTTCAAAGGGTAAAGTTCATTTCGTCCCAACCCCCCTCCCTCACTCCCACCTTCTATCCTACCCCCACCCCACCTCCCACCCCCACCAAAAAAATGACCCCAGAATAAAAATATTTAATTTATGAAAAAGACTAAGTTTTTATTTTTATTTTAGAAGATTTAAAGTTCAATCATTAAGACTTCCATTGTTCAAAAAAGTACAATTTTTTGTCTTCTTGATTCAGGCTCTAATATTATATAAACTTCAGTGTTCAAAAGTTCAAAGTGTTCAAAAAAAGTTCCTTTCTTATACAAGTATTTAGAGATCACCAGGAGAGAGTAACGAGCTGTTTAGAACTAATGTAGTTATAGCCTTAACTGCCCTAAACCAATTAGCCATCCTAACGAGGGTTAACTCTCTCAATATGTAAACTTATATGCTGAATTAATTTTGTCTTGGGGTTTGATCTGATATATGAATCTTGTATGTATGTATGTATGTATGTATGTATGTGTTTATATATGTTTGTGTGTATATGTGTGTGTGTCTTATAAAACACACACACACACACACACACCTGCCGGCAGTGTTGGTTTACAGGTGTGCGCTGGAGTAATGACAGCTGTACCGTGTGGAAAATATAGTGTGTGTGTGTGTGTGTGTGTGTGTGTTGCTTTTGTCTCTGAGCTTGGTATGTTGGTCCACTGGGGAAGTAAAACACACACACACACACACACACACACACACACACACACACACACACACACACACACACACACAACACACACACACACACACACACCACGTACAGAGACACACATGGCCGGCAGGAGAACCACTGATATAATGAGGACAGTAAATGTGCACATGGGACCAGAGAGGTGAGGGGGAGGGGGGGGGGTAAGGGGACGAGTGGGGGGGGGTGGAGGGGGTGAGGGAGGATTATGGGCGGTAGGTGGGTTGGAGGGGAGTTGATGGAGGAGAGAGGAGGTAAGAGACGGAGGGAGATGAGAGGGGGAGATGAGAGGGAGGGGAGATGAGAGGGAGGGGAGATGAGAGGGAGGGGGAGAGATGAGAGGAGGGGAGAGAGAGGAGGGAGGGAGATGAGATGAGGAAATATTGCAATGTTTACACTAAGGGTGTGTACATAAGGTTGGTTCTTCTCCTTACAACTAATATTATTACTACCACTACTACAACTATCACTACTATTATTTTTACCATTACGTCTACTACAACTACTACTATGACTATTATTACTATTATTTCTTTCTGTTATTCTGTGAAGACTCGATTTTAAATAATAATGATAATAATAATAATAATAATAATAATAATAATAATAATAATGAAGAATACTGTAATAATAATAATAATAATAATAATAATAATAATAATAATAATAATCGAGAAATTCCCAATTGAATTATACAAGTTAACGCGAACAATAAATTTACGTTTTCTTTGATGTTAGTTAACCACAGATATAAACAAGTAATCATCCATTGTATAATTCACTATTTCCCACGATGGCGTAACTAAAGTGTATAATATTTCCCAATGATTTTTTTTAACTTTTATAATAAATACGATTATAAAGAAAGTTTTATTTTTATTTTTTTAAAGTTTGTTTTTGTTTTAAGTTTAAGAATGAAGGTTTATATTTGTGGGTTTATTATTATTATTATTTATTTTTTGATTCGGGTATTTCGTTTCGTAATGACCGTTTTATCAGTAGTGTTTTATTTTACGTTTGAATGGTTATAACTCTTGAAGGTGGTGACGGATGATCCTCTTGACATGAAGATTCGTCTTGTCCTTCTCCCTGTTATGTGTACTTGGAGGGAGAGATAATGGAGGATGTTCGGGGTTATATCGTGTGTTGGACTTGTGAATTGGAACGTGAGTAGATGTTTTTCTTTACCCGTTCCTTCCTTATCTCCTTTCCTTCCCTCCATCATTCCCTTCCTTTCTTCCTTCCTGACTTGATTAACTGACTGACTGGCTAGTTGACTTTCTTTGTGACTGGACAACTGACTCACTGGCATATATATTTTCCCACGTTAGGGAGTTTTTCGTAAATATCTTTAAACTTGAGAGAGAGAGAGAGAGAGAGGGGGGAAAGAGAGAGAGACACCCTGACCTTGCAGTAAGTTCAACATACACAATCATTAATATTTATTTGTTTATCATCAATGCTGGTGTTACATTGTGCTAAGCTGGTGACAATAACACGCCATATAAGCTGAACAAAGCTTTATTTGTTACCTGCAAACAATAACAGGACAAATACTAAAAATTAACTGGAAATAAACAAACATACAGGAACTCGACCCAGTGTTTGTGTACAGTTTAACCCTCACAAACACGTCATTATCCCGAGCCTGTGTTTAGGGGTGATGTTTGAACCACGTACAACCAAGACCAAATGAACGGTATCAAATAAAAGACAAAGAGAATATAAATAACGAAAGAGATAAGAGAAATAAAGAGACAACAGAAGAAGAGAGCCATAATTAGGAAGGAGAATGAGGGAACACCCGCCAGAAGTTAACAGAGCAGGACGCGCGAAATTTAAACATGAAAACGCATCTTGGGGATCAAAATTAAAGTCACGCGCCAAAGTTCTAAATTAAAATCGCATATGAGGAACGCAGCTGTAGGCATAACCAAGTTCAAAATTGGAAACGTTTTGGGGGAGGGAGGAGGAGGGTAGTATGACGGCAGCAGCTTCGTGGATATATCAGAAACTGGCAAGATGTGGATACGTAATTTATGTTAATCAAGCACGACGTTATCTGAATAACTTTGGCGGTTCTTGAAATGTATAGAATTAGTAGAGCAACATGGGGCATTCTCATCGGGGTTTTTCATTCACGTGGGCAACATTCACCACGTATTTTATAATAGTTAAAATATCATCGTTAACATTATTACTAAATACTAATTAATATAACTCCTAGCCATTGAGAGTTAAACAAACAGGTTGGGATTTATCATCTTAAATAACCTAATAATTGGGGGGAAAAAAACAAAGACGTGTAATGAAAAGTTAACGAAAGACAGTGGGATAAGTTTGTGAGGTGTGGACGCGGGCGGCAACACGTGTGGCAAAAGTGACGCAGCTGCCAGACCTCCACGTTTCTACTTTTTTCACCAACTATATTCACTTTTTTTTTCACTATTATTTTTTATTTCCTCCAGATAATTTGAATGTTAGGCGCACGTGCTGGATACTGCAGCTATATTAACCTGGGGTTATTCTTTAATTTGGTCTTTTATGTTTAGGGATATTGCTTATTGTCTATACTGTGTGTGTGTGTTTGTGTAGTGGGCGTAGGATATGTTGGGGTGGGCGGGGTTGTTGTGATTGTTGTTGTTGTGGTGGTTAAAGTTGTTATTGTTGTAGTAGTTGTGGTGGTGTTGGCGGGGAATAATATCCTAAAGGTACATAGTTTATCGGGGTTATTAGTCTACAAGAGGATACCAACTGTGGAAGTACTTCGTGTGCTGCCAGGCGTATGATCACCTCACTAACGTAGCTTTGACCAGTTTATCGTCACTTCATATAATAAAACATTGGGGTTAGTTAAGGATAATTGTTTTTTTAATGCTTGATTGCCAGTATTTAAAAATATACGTAAATTACTGAAAATCCTGTAGTTGAGGGATACCGGCCTATTATTATTATTATTATTATTATTATTAGTAGTAGTAGTAGTAGTAGTAATATAATATTCCTCTTTCCACCGTAATCATTATTTATCTTTAACATATTATCATCATCATCATATTGTCCTCACCATTATCATCCCATTCTCATCATTATATCATCATCATCATCATTATCATCGTATCGTCTTTAAAAAATACCTCTCGGGCATTTTCTTTTTTCTTCTTTCTTTTTCTCATTTTCCTTATTGGGATAATGAGACAACCCGACAGTTAAATACCATTGGAAATGCATTTACTCACCGACGGAGGATCGACCCGAGGGTGATGAGGGGAGAGGGTGAGGGAGGGAGTAAATGGGTATACAGGTGAGGTGTTTGAATGTGTTCTCTCTCTCTCTCTCTCTCTCTCTCTCTCTCTCTCTCTCTCTCTCTCTCTCTCTCTCTCTCTCTCTCTCTCTCTCTCTCTCTCTTTCTCCTCCTCCTCCTCCTCCTCCTCTTTCCCTCCCCTCTCATCCTCTTTCCTTCCCCTCTCACCCCTTCCTCTTTCCTCCTCTCACCTTTTCCTTCCTCCTTCCGCCCACACACCCATCCTCATAGCCTACACACCTACGCCCACACACACACCCACAAAACCTTCCGCCCACACCTGTTTCACGCCCCACACTCACACATAACCTTCACGCCCACACACACACCCACATAACCTTCACGCCCACACACACTCCTTAACCACGCCTACACACCCCACACACACCCACATACTCTCACACGCCCATACCCTCACGTCCTCATAAACCCACGCCCACACACTCACAAGGTCACTCACATACCTACACGCCCACACAACCCCCCACCCTCCCACATAATCCCACCCACACGCTTACAGGATCCTACACTCACATACCCACACACACATACCCACACTCTCATACCCACACTCATCACACACACATACCCACACACACTCAGACCCCACACTCTCATACCCACACCTCAAACCCACACACTTACAAGGTCACAACACTCACATACCCACACACACATACCACACTCTCATACCCACACACTCAGACCCCACACACCTCAAACCCCACACACCTCAAACCCCACACACACTCACAAGGTCTCCACTCAATACCCACACACACATACCCCACACATCCATGTCTTGCCCACGCTCGCCTGGCCCAGATAAATCCCCGCCCACACCCACGCCCATGATGAGGCCCCACGTGTGTCGGAACAGGTGGTGGGGAGGGGGAGAGGTTAATTGGCCCTCATAAACCCCAGTCAAGTGAGTGTAAGTGGGCTGTGAGGGTAAGTGGTGACTGTGAGGGTAAGTGGTGACTGTGAGGGTAAGTGGTGACTGTGAGGTGAAGTGTGACTGTGAGGTGAAGTGGTGACTGTGAGGGTGAAGTGGTGACTGTGTGGTGAAGTGGTGACTGCGTGGGTAAGTGGTGACTGTGGGGTAAGTGGTGACTGTGGAGTAAGTGGTGACTGTGAGGGGTGAAGTGGTGACTGTGTGGTGAAAGTGGTGACTGTGAGGTAAGTGGTGACTGTGAGGGGTGAAGTGGTGACTGTGGAGTGAAGTGGTGACTGTGAGGGTGAAGTGGTGACTGTGTGGGTGAGTGGTGGGCTGTGTGGTGAAGTGGTGACTGTGGGGTGAAGTGGTGACTGTGAGGGTAAGTGGTGACTGTGAGGGGTAAGTGGTAAAATTGAGAGGTGGCAAGAGAGGAAGAGGAAGAGCAATAACAGCGGTGGTATCTGATAACAGCCTCGTAGAAAAGGCTGTAACATCATCCGGGGATCACCAGCATAGTAGTAGTAGTAGTAGTAGTAGTAGTAGTAGTAGTAGTAGTAGTAAGCACAATGGTGATAGTAATAGTGAGAACAATGTTAGTAGTAGTAGTAAAAATATTGGTAGTTGTAGTAGTGGTAATAAGAACGATAGCAGTAGTCATGGTAGTAGTAGTAGTAGTAGTAGTAGTAGTAGTAGTATCACCCAGAAGAACACTTAACAGCACATGTGGCAATAGTGAGGCAGGGCAGTAACAACAACAATAACAACAACTATAACAACAACAATAACAACAACAACAACAGAACAGCGGCGATCGTGACGGCGGCTGTTCTCTGCCCGTTGAACAGTTAACACAGCAAACTAATTAAAAACAGTAACAGCACAGCAACAGATGGATAACCTCTGCAACAGAAATAACAACAGAAGTGAACAGAACCGCGACAAGTAAGAACAACATGAGTGAACAGAACCGTAACAGATAAATAACAATAGATGCAGCAACAGAAAGAACAGGAGTGAACAGAACAGCAACAGATGGTGAACAACAGTAGTGAACATAACCGCAACAGATGGAGAACAACAGTAGTGAACATAACCGCAACAGATGGAGGCAGCAGCTGTGCAAGAGGCAGAAGCAGCAGCAGATGGCCCTTTACTCAATGGGAGAGCTCACAGCTGGTCCATCTGACCTGCATATACTGTACTCTCTCTCTCTCTCTCTCTCTCTCTCTCTCTCTCTCTCTCTCTCTCTCTCTCTCTCTATCTATTTAAATTAGCCAGGTAAGAATAGTCGATGTGTACCTGTGGGTTTAACTCGATAATCACCAGGTAAGTAATTGTAATCTACCTACCTGTACCTAACGTGATTGGTTCGTTTGATCGTGGAGGTTGGGTAGGGGGGGAGGATGGTTGTGGTGATTACGGGGCAGCAGCAGGAAGTATTGGGTCATTAATTACTGGTGGTATTAATGGTCATTCCTAATCTGCTTGTTTCCTCCCCCCTCCCCCACCCCTAACTTCAGCTCACAGCGAGGATCATCTCCTATTGGCTAATGTCTGAGTTCGTAATGACTCGATTAACCAATGAGCGTAAATGAACAAGCTTGGGATGATATGTCTTTAACTTTTCGTTATTTAATTCGGAAGTGTAGGGATTTTTGGGGGGTTGGGGGAGGGTAGGGGTGTTGGTGTGGGTTGGGGGTGTTGGTGTGGGTGGGGGTGTTGGTGTGGGTTGGGGGTGGGGGGATTGGGAGGGCAAAATACGCCTTTGTTGATTTGACTGGTGGATGTTGCGTTTTCTGGGGAGGATGGGTGAGAGAGGGAAGGAAGGGAGGAGGAGGGTAGGGGAAGGGGGAGAGGGGAGGAGGAATGGGAGAGAGACGGGGTAGGGGAAGGAAGGAGGGGTTATCAGCTGATTTGTTTGTTTACGTCATCAGCTGATTTGAGGCGCAATCGGAAGCCAAGGATATGGAAGAGGAGGAGGAGGAGGAATAAGAAGAGGAGGAGGAGGAGGAGAAAAAGGATGAAGAAAAGGAACCAAAGTAGAGAAAGGAAGATAGAGGGAGAGAATGAAGGAGAAAGAGAGGGAGGAGAGAGAGAAGAGAGGAAGCAGGGAGGGAGGGAGGGAGAAGGAGGAAGAGAGTGACGGTTGACGAAGAGGAAGAAAAGTGGGAGAGATAAAGGTGAGAGAAAGGAGAGGAAAGAGAACTAATTCTTCACTCGTGTCGATTGTCCTAACACTCTCTCTCTCTCTCTCTCTTCTCTTTTATGTTAAAATGAAGTTAAAGTCGCTGTATAGTTTTGACGCCATATTTAATACGTTTATTTTAAAGTTGGGCTATTAGATCCACCGTGACGTCATAAGTTAGGTTCAGTGTTAGGTCATCGGTTAGGGCATTGATACGTCATCGGTTAGGACAGTGTTACGTCATCGTAGGTTCAGTGTTACGTCATCAGTTAGGACAGTGTTACGTCATCGGTAGGTTCAGTGTTACGTCATCAGTTAGACAGTGTTACGTCATCAGTTCGGACAGTGTTACGTCATCGGTTAGTTCAGTGTTACGTCATCGGTTTGGAGGAATATTGCACCATATAGGAGTGAGTGTGGACCTGGCCCTGGCCCTGGCTTCTGGCCCTGGCTTCTGGCGGTTCATTTTACTGGGCCTCTTTTTGTCATGGCCAGAGTCTGTTATCTGGCCCGGGGTGGTATCAGCTGCCAGCCACCCATAAACCCGGCCTTGTGTTCTAGCGGGGCTGTTATGGCTCTATAAGCTGTGGTCGGTGAATCTACAAAAGATCAGGACAAGTAATAGCAGCGATCCCACGCCACAATCAATTTCGCGCGCAAAAAATGGCGCCAGTGCGTTTGACAGCGCCTAATTTAGCGCCAACAGCTGGTCGCCCGCTCCCGCCCAGCCGCGCGCTCACTAACTCTCAGAGGGCGTGTGGCTGCCACCCGTGCCACTAACTCTCAGAGGGCGTGTGGCTGCCACCCGTGCTACTAACTCTCAAGGCGTGTGGCTGCCACCCGCGCCACTACTTCTCAGAGGCGTGTGCCACCCGCGCCACTAACTCCAGAGGGCGTGTGGCTGCCACCGCGCCACTAACTCTCAGAGGCGTGTGGCTGCCACCCGTGCCTGCTCTCAGGCGTGTGGCTGCCACCCCGCCTGCTCCAGAGGGCGTGGCTGCCACCGCGCCACTCTCAGAGGGCGTGTGGCTGCCACCCGTGCTACTAACTCTCAGAGGGCGTGTGGCTGCCACCCGTGCCACTAACTCTCAGAGGGCGTGTGGCTGCCACCCGCGCCACTAACTCTCTCAGAGGGCGTGTGGCTGCCACCGCGCCACTAACTCTCAGAGGGCGTGTGCCACCCGCGCCACTAACTCTCAGAGGGCGTGTGGCTGCCACCCGCGCCACTAACTCTCCAGAGGGCGTGTGGCTGCCACCGTGCTACTAACTCTCAGAGGGCGTGTGGCTGCCACCGCGCCACTAACTCTCAGAGGGCGTGTGGCTGCCACCCGTGCTACTAACTCTCAGAGGGCGTGTGGCTGCCACCCGTGCTACTAACTCTCAGAGGGCGTGTGGCTGCCACCCGCGCCACTAACTCTCAGAGGGCGTGTGGCTGCCACCTGCGCCACTAACTCTCAGAGGGCGTGTGGCTGCCACCCGCGCCACTAACTCTCAGAGGGCGTGTGGCTGCCACCCGCGCCACTGACTCTCAGAGGGCGTGTGGCTACCACCCGCGCCACTAACTCTCAGAGGGCGTGTGGCTACCACCCGCGCCACTAACTCTCAGAGGGCGTGTGGCTGCCACCTGCGCCACTGACTCTCAGAGGGCGTGTGGCTACCACCTGCGCCACTAACTCTCAGAGGGCGTGTGGCTACCACCCGCGCCACTAACTCTCAGAGGGCGTGTGGCTGCCACCCGCGCCACTAACTCTCAGAGGGCGTGTGGCTGCCACCCGCGCCACTAACTCTCAGAGGGCGTGTGGCTGCCACCTGCGCCACTAACTCTCAGAGGGCGTGTGGCTGCCACCCGCGCCACTAACTCTCAGAGGGCGTGTGGCTGCTACCCGCGCCACTAACTCTCAGAGGGCGTGTGGCTGCCACCCGCGCCACTAACTCTCAGAGGGTGTGTGGCGTGTGGCTACCACCCGCGCCACTAACTCTCAGAGGGCGTGTGGCTGCCACCCGTGCTACTAACTCTCAGAGGGCGTGTGGCTGCCACCCGTGCTACTAACTCTCAGAGGGCGTGTGGCTGCCACCCGCGCCACTAACTCTCAGAGGGCGTGTGGCTGCCACCTGCGCCACTAACTCTCAGAGGGCGTGTGGCTGCCACCCGCGCCACTAACTCTCAGAGGGCGTGTGGCTGCCACCCGCGCCACTGACTCTCAGAGGGCGTGTGGCTACCACCCGCGCCACTAACTCTCAGAGGGCGTGTGGCTACCACCCGCGCCACTAACTCTCAGAGGGCGTGTGGCTGCCACCTGCGCCACTGACTCTCAGAGGGCGTGTGGCTACCACCTGCGCCACTAACTCTCAGAGGGCGTGTGGCTACCACCCGCGCCACTAACTCTCAGAGGGCGTGTGGCTGCCACCCGCGCCACTAACTCTCAGAGGGCGTGTGGCTGCCACCCGCGCCACTAACTCTCAGAGGGCGTGTGGCTGCCACCTGCGCCACTAACTCTCAGAGGGCGTGTGGCTGCCACCCGCGCCACTAACTCTCAGAGGGCGTGTGGCTGCTACCCGCGCCACTAACTCTCAGAGGGCGTGTGGCTGCCACCCGCGCCACTAACTCTCAGAGGGTGTGTGGCTGCCACCCGCGCCACTAGCTCAGAGGGCGTGTGGCTGCCACCCGCACCACTAACTCTCAGAGGGCGTGTGGCTGCCACCCGCACCACTAATTCCCAAATGGCGTGTGGCTACTACCCTTCTCTGCCACCCATCCACGCCTTTTGCCGCCCACATTTACCCCCTGCCACCTACACCTCTCTGCCACCCACAACTTATGTCATCCCTGCTTTCTGCCACCCACCCCCACCCCCTGTTACCCCAGACAGCAACCACCCTTGCCACCCCAGAAACTCGCCCCTGCCACCCTTGAGAGACGCCCACCCCTGAGAACCTGCCACCCATCAACCCCTGTCACTCCTCCCACCCCCGAGAGCCGCCCGCCACTGCTACCCCACCACCCTGCCACCCTTGAGACGCCCCACCCCTGAGACCTGCCACCCATCAACCCCTGTCCTCCTCCACCCCCAGAGCCGCCCGCCACTGCTGCCCCCACCACCCTGCCACCCTTGAGAGACGCCCACCCCTGAGAACCTGCCACCCATCAACCCCTGTCACTCCTCCCACCCCCGAGAGCCGCCCGCCACTGCTACCCTACCACCCTTCCACCCCTGAGAGTCGCCCATCATTGCCACCCTTGCCGCCCTGCCGCCCATGACAACCTCGTGACAGATTTGTGATTCTTGTTCCTTCGTTTTATTTGCCGGAATTAAAGTTGACGAAAACTGGGTAAAAGAAAAAACATTTGTGTGTTTTATTTGAGTAAACTAACGCGTGTTTTAGTCAATTATGCTCAAGGTGCAAATTAAAACACGAATGATAATTTGTTATTTTTATTTCCTCGTGTTTTTCTTGTTTTTTGTTTTTTTGTTTTTCCTTGTTTGATTTTTTGTTTTGTTTTTATTTCCGTTTTAATTATTTTCGTGTTTTTTTCCTTATTTTAATTTTCTTCTTTTGTAATTTTGATCTTAAGTGAAGTGTGACGTGAGATAATAATAATAATAATAATAATAATAATAATAATAAAAACAACAAAAACAACTTCCACCAAAACAAGGAATACAAAAACACACACACATATAAACAAAGAAAAAAAAAGACAATCGGTGAACCTATAAATGAACACACACACACTATAGACGCTTGAACCCGAAACAAAAGGATTGGAAACAAAACCTCATCGTCTATACTCCCGTTCAAGATTTCATAGGTACGAGGGTCTCTATAAGGGTATCTAGGCGTGTTTAACATCCTCATAAAGGGATTGAAATACATCCTGGAGAAGAAAAAAAAGGCTGGAATTCAAGCCTGTCTCTCGAATATTTTTATCAATGTGTTTTTGTATATTTTGGGATAGTTTTTGTTAGTCTGTGATAGTTTTTGTTAGTTTGGGATAGTTTTTGTTAGTTTGGGATAGTTTTTTTAAGTTCTGGGATAGTTTTTTAAGTTCTGGGATAGTTTTTTTTAAGTTCTGTGATAGTTTTTGTTAGTTTGGGATAGTTTTTGTAATTTTATGTTTGTGATTGTAACTTTTTCTTGTTTGTTGTATGCTTGATGCTTGACAGTCTTAGGTTAGGTTAGGTTACATTAGGTTAGGTTAGGTAATATATTGTGTAGTTTGAAGTTAAATGAAATAATAACGTTTTAAAGAATGACACTGGAACTTTACCTTAAATGGATACGTTCACCGAGCACCACACACACACACACAGACACACACACACACAGACACAGACACACACACACACACACACACACACACACACACACACTGGTCTGGTTTACGTCACAGTGTCTGATGACGTCACGGAATGCCACAAGTCAAGACCTTACCTCCCCTCTCATTCCTCCTCCCTCCGCCCCCCCTCCTTCCCCCTCCCTCCCCCCCTCCCCTCCGTCAAGGTCAGCGTGTAAGGTCATAAAGGTGTTTAATCATTGGGAGGTGTAATAATAATAATAATGATGCTGATGATGATATTAATGATGATAATGATGATAATGATGGAAGTAATAGGAGAAATAATATTGATAATTCCTCTACCCAAACCTAACCTAATCCCGTCTTTACCTAACCTAACCTAACCCAACCTAACCTAACTTGGGAATCCTACATTAAGAGGAGTTGGCTGGTGTGGTCTGCTGTTTGTCACTCCTGGGTGTCTGGTTAGTGTTACTCCTCCTCCTATTCTTCTCCTCCCTCCTCCTCCTCCTCCTGTTCTTCTCCTCCTCCTCCTATTCTTCCTCCTCCTCCTATTCTTTCCTCCTCCTCCTGTTCTTCCTCCCTCCCTCCTCCCTCCTCCTATTCTTCCTCCTCCTCCTATTCTTCCTTCCTACTCCTCCTCCTCCTATTCTTCCTCCTCCTCCTATTCTTCCTCTTCCTCCTCCTCCTATTCTTTCTCCCTCCTCCTCCTCCTCCTCCACTTTTTCCCTCCTCCTCCTCCTATTCTTCTCCTCCTCCTCCTATTCTTCTTCTTCCACTCCCTCCTCCTCCTATTCTTCCTCCTCCTCCTATTCTTCCTTTCTCTCTCTATTTCTTCCCTCCTCCTCCTGTTCTTCCTCCTCCTCCTCCTCCTATTCTTCCTCCTCCTCCTCCTATTCTTCCTTCCTACTCCTCCTCCTTTACCTTTCTTCCTTTTCCTCCTCTTTACTTTCTTCTGCCTTTTTCCCCTTTCTCTTCCTACTCTTATTTCTCCTTACTTTTAATTTATTCCTCCTCCTAAATACTTCTCTTCCTCCTTCTCTTTCTCCCTTCCCTTCCTCCTGGATTGACAGACAGACAGACAGACAGACAAACAGATAGACAGACAAATAAACAAATAAACAGACAGACAGACAGACAGACAGACAGACAGACAGACAGACAGACAGACAGACAGACAATTAAACAGACAGACAGAGAACGTCATAAAAGTTCACACATACATACAAAGGTAAACGACAAATCGATTTAACTCTCTAAAAAAAAAAAAATTTGAAAAATTATATCTGTTCATTCAAGTCCTTTTATCTGGTTATAATTCACACACAAGTCAGGTAAGGATGACGCCCCTCTATACGTACGCGATGTATCTGTCTGTCTGTCTGATTTGTCTGTCTTTCTGTCTGTCTGTCTTGTAAATACTTGGTCATGCTTAGGGGTGGTGTGTGTGTGTGTGTGTGGCGCCTTGGGTAATGTGTTCACCTCACGAGCGAATGGTCACGTGTTCGACTCCTCCTCCCTCTCTCCTCTCACGTGAGGGGGGAGGGGGGGGATAGAGAGGGATAGAGATAGGAAGTTTTTTTTATATATAAATGGATAGGAAAAAATAAGTAGTTAAATTTACATAGGAGTTAGTTAATATATTGACGTAATGACTGGATGAAATTTATGAAGCAGGAGATAATGGGGGAGTGATGATGAAGATGACAGAGAGAGGAGGATAAATAGTGTGAAGTAAAGAAGATAGTAATAATAAAGTAGGAATTTATGGGTGGAGGTGGGCGAGGGCTGGCAGGCAGGGTGGCAGGAATTAAGAGGAGCAAATGAGAGGGAAAATGGGAAGATAAAGACTGGAGGGACTGAGGAAGAACCCGTGATAAATGTGTGGGGGAATGAGGACAATGTGGACGAAGGATGTTGAGGTGTTAATTTGGATCGTGATTTTGATGTGTTACCTGAGTATTGGTGATCCAGGTAGGTGAGGAAAATTATTCTCCTCTCAAAATACTTAATTTAAGGTATTTTAAGATGGTATATAACCTGATGTATCCTTAAAATATGTCTTATATATATCAAGAGAATTATAGTATATCAGTTTTTCTCAATGTGGGAAAATATGGCCCGATTGAGAGTCACGTTTTCAACCAATCAGCGCACCAGGATGTTTGTTTACAAGTGACGTCATAGCGAAAGGTGTACATACACTTTTATAAATTTTGTCTTATTGTTGAGTTTGTAACATAAATGGTGATTTTTTTATTGTTGTGAATTATATGAGAGAAAGGCGTTTATCCACTCTCTCTCTACCCTACTACTCCGGCTTCCTTCCTCTCCCCTCACATATAAGCCTACTGCCCCCCCCTCCGCCCGCCCACTAAACCCTCACCTCTCATATCCACATGCCACACGCCCACGCCCACAATCTACTCTCTCTCTCCCCCCTCTCACCCCCTCACCCTCTCAACACCTCTCCCCCTCCCCCTCCTCTCCCCCCCCCCGTTTGCCAATTGGTAGAGACAGGGGCAAAAACATGACTGTCAGCTGGCTAGGACGTGTCCGAGCAAAGAATCCCCGCCACACTACCTCCGGAAGGGAAATTTTTAGATGGAGAGAGAGATAGAGAGAGAGAGAGAGCTTAATGATAATTGATGTGGAGGCAGGTAATTAGAGAGATATAAAGAAAGTGAGGGAGTAGATAGATAGATAAAGAGAGATAGAGAAAGGGAGAGAGATGGATAAAGAGAGTGAAAAAGAGTGGGAAAGAAAGAGATATAGAAAGATTTATATTGAAAGAAAGGGAGAAAAAAGAGAGAGTGAGAGATTAAGGTCAGGGAGACAGGAGGAGGAGATTAAAGAGAATCTCTTACCCGCATATTTTTCTGATTATATACCAATAACTCTCTCTCTCTCTCTCTCTCTCTCTCTCTCTCTCTCTCTCTCTCTCTCTCTCTCTCTCTCTCTCTCTCTCTCTCTCTCTCCCCCATCCTCCCATCTCACCCCCATCTCACCCCCATCTCACCCCCATCTCTCACCCCATCTACCCCCATCTCTCACCCCCATCTCACCCCCCCATCTCTCCCCGGTGATAAGGTCCTCTGTGTTGATGATGGGACGAAACATGCCGGAGACTTGAGTAAGATTGGACTTCTTTCTCTCTTTCTCCTCCTCCCTCCTCTCCTCCCTCTCTTCTCCTCTTCTTCCTTACTCTTATAGTAAATTTCGTCAAACCAAATCTATCAAAGCCAGTAGAATACCATACACACCTGAACAAACACACACTGAAACACCTGAACAAACACACACCTGAACAAACACACACCTGAATAATAATCACCACCCAGCCTACCACGATAAGGACGGTAAACAAAGTCTGATAACAACTCTCGCTACCTTGAAATCTCTAATAAAAGTGGAAGTCAGGTGTGTCCCTGCTCAGGTGTGTGTGCAGGTGTGCATGGTCAGTGTGGCTGGTCAGATGTGTGGCTGGTCAGGTGTGTGGCTGGTCAGGTGTGTGGCTGGTCAGGTGTGTGGCTGGGCAGGTGTGTGGCTGGGCAGGTGTGTGGTTGCTCAGGTGTGTGGCTGGTCAGGTTTGTGTTTGCTGGTTGGGTATTGTATATCTGTCAGTGGTCATAGGCCTATCGGTAGCCCCTCCACGCAATAGTTATGATATGTATGTATGTATGTATGTATGTATGTGTATGTATGTATTGTTGTTTGTGTATGTATGTATGTATGTATGTATGTATGTATGTATGTATGTATGTATGTATGTATGTACTGTATGTATGTATGTATGTTATTATATTGCCTTTGATAGATTTTGGGTCTGATAAAACTTACTGTAGTCTCCTCTCTTCTTCCTTCCTCTTCCTTTTTTTCTTTTCCTCTTCCTTTCCTCTTCCTCTTTCTCCTCTCTTCCCTTTCCTCCAAATTAATATTAAATCTTCACCTCTATTTCATTGGTACATAAGGATGATTATTTCGCCCTTTCACAATAGTAACTTGGGGTCAATAACATGGTATACATCACCTTAGGGGAGGATTGGAGTGGGAGTGAGGAGTGTGGGGGGGAGGGTGTGGGAGGTGAGGGGAGGGAGAGGGGAGGAGGAAGGAGGAGGGAGGAGGGTTCAACAGGGGTAAAATGGTAGTTGTAGGGGGAGGAGGAGGGGGAGGGAAGAGGAAGGGGAAAGGAGGGCAGGGGAAGAAGAGAGGAAGGGGATGAGAGGGCAGAAAGAGGAGGTGCTTTAAGTAGGTGGAAAATTTGTTGTATTATTGGTGAACTTAAGATGAATATTGATGTGAGAGAGAGAGAGAGTGTGTGTTTGTTTGTTTATGTTTGGGATATATTTTGTCGCATTAGTATACCAAATATTTGTTATTTGTTGGACCACAGACACGTAGTAAGTGCCATCCTTCTCTCTCTCTTGGGAAGTAATTTTAACCCTGAGTTCTACTTGTTGGCACTACTACCTGAGTGCTACCTGTTGGCACCACTACCTGAGTGCCACTGCTACCTGTTGGCTACCACTACCTGAGTGCCACTGTTGCTACCTGTTGGCACCACTACCTGAGTGTCACTGTTGCTACCTGTTGGCACTACTACCTGAGTGTCACTGTTGCTACCTGTTGGCACCACTACCTGAGTGCCACTGTTGCTACCTGTTGGCACCACTACCTGAGTGTCACTGTTGCTACCTTGGCACCTACTACCTGAGTGCCACTGTTGCTACCTGTTGGCACCACTACCTGAGTGTCACTGTTGCTACCTGTTGGCACTACTACCTGAGTGCCACTGTTGCTACCTGTTGGCACCACTACCTGAGTGCCACTGTTGCTACCTGTTGGCACCACTACCTGAGTGCCACTGTTGCTACCTGTTGGCACCACTACCTGGAGTGCCACTGTTGCTACCTGTTGCCACCACTACCTGAGTGCCACTGTTGCTACCTGTTGGCACCACTACCTGAGTGCTCACTGTTGCTACCTGTTGGCACCACTACCTGAGTGCCACTGTTACTACCTGTTGGCACCACTACCTGAGTGCCACTGTTGCTACCTGTTGGCACTACTACCAGTGCCACTGTTGCTACCTGTTGGCACTACTACCTGAGTGCCACTGTTGCTACCTGTTGTGCACTACTACCTGAGTGCCACTGTTGCTCTGTTGGCACTACTACCTGAGTGCCACTGCTTACCTGTTGGCACTACTACCTGAGTGCCACTGTTACTACCTGTTGGCACTACTACCTGAGTGCCACTGTTACTACCTGTTGGCACTACTACCTGAGTGCCACTGTTGCTACCTGTTGGCACTACTACCTGAGTGCCACTGTTGCTACCTGTTGGCACTACTACCTGAGTGCCACTGTTGCACCATTCTTGAGTGCCACTGTTTACTGTTACACTACTTACTGAGTGCCACTGTTACTACCTGTTGGCACTATACCTGAGTGCCACTGTTGCTACCTGTTGGCACTACTACCTGAGTGCCACTGTTGCTACCTGTTGGCACTACTACCTGAAGTGCCACTGTTGCTACCTGTTGGCACTACTACCTGAGTGCCACTGTTGCTACCTGTTGGCACTACTACCTGAGTGCCACTGTTACTACCTGTTGGCACTACTACCTGAGTGCCACTGTTGCTACCTGTTGGCACTACTACCTGAGTGCCACTGTTGCTACCTGTTGGCACTACTACCTGAGTGCCACTGTTGCTACCTGTTGGCACCACTACCTGAGGCTACTGTTGCTACCTGTTGGCACTACTACCTGAGTGCCACTTGTTGCTACCTGTTGACTACTACCTGAGTGCCACTGTTGCTACCTGTTGGCACTTCTATGGAGTGCCACTGTTGCACCTGTTGGCACACTACCCGAGTGCCACTGTTGCTACCTGTTGGCACTACTACCTGAGTGTCACTGTTGCTACCTGTTGGCACTTGCCTGAGTGCTACCACTTGTTGGCACCACTACCTGAGTGCCACTGTTCTCTGTTGGCACTACTACCTGAGTGCCACTGTTGCTACCTGTTGGCACTACTACCTGAGTGCTACTGTTGCTACCTGTTGGCACTACTACCTGAGTCCGCTGTTGCTACCTGTTGCACTACACCTGAGTGCCACTGTTGCTTGTTGGCACTACTACCTGAGTGCCACTGTTGCTACCTGTTACACCTGACTACCGAGTGCCACTGTTGCTACCTGTTGGCACTACTACCTGAGTGCCACTGTTGCTACCTGTTGGCACTACTACCTGAGTTACTGTTGCTACCTGTTGGCACTACTACCTGAGTGCTGCCTACCTGTTGGCACTACTACCTGAGTGCCACTGTTGCTACCTGTTGGCACTTACTACCTGAGTGCCACTGTTGCTACCTGTTGGCACTACTACCTGAGTGCCACTGTTGCT